>NW_019385655.1:144723-190142 GCF_000671375.1 Centruroides sculpturatus | reverse complement strand
ATTCGAACATAATAGCAATCTTATTTTTTTTTCACATGTAGTATAGAAATTTGTAATAAGATACGTAATGCGGTTATAATAAAATATTATTATAATAAATTTTCGTATAATTAAAATTAATATGTATTTATTTTTTAGAAAATATAAGGGAAGCGGCGCATCCACTGCTTCCAATGACGGCACGCCACTGTACAATACATCCATGTAAAGGGATCACTGGAAAGCTCATTAAATTCTGATGTACAGTAAAAAACTAACTTAAAATTCGGTTTTTTTCATGTGTTACTATAGATTATATCTTCCTTACTAACTCCCAAACCCCTTAATCGATCTGGACAAAATTTCGCCTACTTTCACTTCAGTACTCTACAGGAAACATGAACTACCATAAAACTCGGAATCTTTATTCTTTCTCTTTGATTCTATGTCAAACTCCGAAACAGTTTGAGAAATCTTGACGAATTTTGCATTGTCTTACAATACTACAAAAAAATATATACGATATTTTAAAACTTCGACCCCACTCTTCCTGTTGATTTCATTCCCATTATATTGCCAGTCTTTGACTGATTTTCATCAACTTTTAGATTTTTACTGTCAGCCACCATGCAGGAAACTATGCTACTCTATAACGATAACAACTAAATTTCTCCCCTAGTTTCAGGGAATGCTGGACATTCTTTGCTAGTTTATTAATATAATGTAATAAAATGTGAAACATATGGTATTCTATAAAAATATTAAGAAAATCTACAAAGGGATATGCCAATTTTTGACCATTTATTGTACTTTATTTCTCATTANACATATAGAGTGTAATTGCCGCGATGCACCCTCTCGTGAACTTCTCAAAATAGTGTTAACTGAAGAGTTAAATTTATATACAAATTTAAAAGTATACCTGAAAGTGTATCGAACCCATACTACTACAAATAAAGAATTTCTTTAATCCATTGTAATTTACTTGAGGAATAATTGAGATTTTACTACGTAGATCCCGAAGACCAATATTTTTAGTGTCAATTCCGTCCACGATTATCATTCCTGTTGGCTCTGTCATACGGAATAAACTAGCAATTATAGAACTCTTTCCGGCTCCCGTTCGTCCAACAATTCCTATCTACAATCGAACATAAAAATAAAACATTGCTCAAAAGAATTATGAGGAATAAATGTTTTAATTAACTAACTTTTTCTCCTGGCTTAATAAGAAAAGATAAATTATTTAAAACAATACTTCTGTCATTCGAATATTTTAACGAAACATTTTTAAATTCAATTTCTCCTTTTTGAGGCCAATCAGCAGGAGGTTGTTTGTCAGGAGAAGATTCGTAAGCTGCTTCAGATTTCAATTTGCTATAATTCAGTATACGTGCAACGGAATTCATCTGAAAAATAGTGAGATCTTAATTAACAATTATTAGAAATTCGCTATGAGATTTTTATTTATTTTAAACTTTAAGACAAAAATTGTGAAGTTAAATTTAAACACCATCATTTGGTATGTCAGAATTGTCATTATTTCCAACTACTCATTGTTTTCAGTTATTTCAAGTTCAGTTTCCCATTTTCTTTCATTTTTGTAAACTTTCCTTCTAACAAAAATATTTTATCTTTCTTCTCAATTTTAATTTATTGTAATTTAATTTTTGTTTATGTATAATAAGTATTATGTGTCAAACTTATTCGTATGGCATAATTGTACACGAACAATGTTAGCAAATTCAAATCTATCTGTCAGTATACAAAGCTATCACTTTGTTAGAGTCACGTAAATTGTATTCTTATATAGATTATTATTNAAATACTATTTGCTGTGTATTGATCTGTTAACATTACTTTTTAACATGAAGATTTGTATATATCTATACTTGATTTTTTAATCATATTAATTCTATTTATTTGAACAATTTTCAGTAAAGAATAGATTCACTTTCTCATGTTGAAATACTGTTTGCTGTTTGTGTATTGATATTTTAAGTTTAGTTTCTAAGATGAAGAATTGTATACATTTATATATATTAACTGCGTCAAACTTTTAAACATTAAGCGCATACAACTTTCATATATTAAATGCATTAAACATGCCTCAGGAATTTGTAATGCTGCTGAAACGCCCACTAGGGGGCGTCCCGGGCTACTAGTTCAATATAAATGGAAGCAAAATATTATATGGAATTGAACGAAAATGAAAATTTGCTTGATAATTCAACTACGCTTGTTGGAGAACAATAAAAACACTACACTCAACAAGCCACCAATAAAACTCAACTGCCTAACCTATAACCAAAGTCTTTTTTTAATTTGTTTTTAAAAAAAAGCGCTTGACAAACTTGCCTTGCATGCCGAAGTTGCCCCGGTCTCCCCTAAATACTTACTTGATAATCTGTTTCAGATAAATGATGAGTACCCCAATGAAAATACAAAATTAACATTAATTCATAATTTATTATAAGCCCAATCTTGCTTCCCGCATCAACTAAACATAAGAGAAAGTTAAAATTCACATATATTACACGATATAGAAATTTCGATACTTTCACTTACTTGAAGGCATTGTAATACATAAAACTACAATAGTGGCAATAATATTTAGAAAACATATAGTTTGACCATAGGCGCAATTCCATCGATTTAATGCCACGTAAATGAACCATGTTGCAGTGTGCTTATCCTGGTATTTGTTAAAAGTTGATTTAAATTTATTTTTAACATTAAATGCTCTGATTGTTGTAAGTCCGTAAAGGGATGCACTCAGATGTGACAATACTGGGCTTCTCGCTGTTAAAACAAAGTAATTATACAGTATATCTGAAATCATTTTCTGCAGGAATATATTTAATACTCTAATACAACATAGAAAGTTTTCCTATTCAGAGCATTTTATTCAAGTTGTTGCAGAGCCAGGATGTTATATTTTTCACTGACTTTGTCATTTTTTTAATAAGAGATTAAAATGTCGTTTGAATAATGTTCTTCGTTATTTATTTTTTTTTTTTTGTTTCATGCATCTTCTGTGAATTGCCATATAAAAAAAGATTTCGAACTAATTTTTTTGCAAAATCTTTTTTCAACAACATTTGCATATTCTGATGCGTTTTTCTGTCAATTACATTTATTATTTAAAGTAACAAAGTTCTCTGAATTGAAAAACTGTAATAATAGCCAAACTGTATTTAATATACTTACATTTTCCTTCCAGATATTTTATGCTTTTCAAAACACGGGAATGGATCGTCCATAGAAGATAAAATGACATTAAATGTATGAACTTTACTATGAGTAGATAAGGGCAAATAATTCCTTCGATAACAAATATTCCAATTACTAAACTAAATGACTGGAAAAAATATAATAAATTGGTATATTGGAACTGAATTTTCTATTTAGGCTATACGTTAAATTATCAATTATATTTACAAGTAAATCAAAGTTAATCTAACAAGACAAATTTCTCTGTAATAAATCGACTTTGAATTTGTTTTGTACAAATAAAAAAAAACACTTGCTGATTAATCAGAATAAAGAAAATATTGATTTTCAATAAAGTTATTAAGTTATTGGTTGACAAAAATGTGACTGGAAAATTGCCTAAAAGTGTCGATTTTTATATCAGTTTCACATTTTTTTAACTAAATCTTTACTAACGTATAAAGAGAAAATGTTTCTTGTTTGTTTTCTACAGATAATCTTGCAATCTACTAAACCGGTTAAAAAAATTTTTTTTCGCTATTGGAATGCTTATACCTTGCACAAGAATGCCTATATACTATGTTCATCACAAAAGTATCTACGAAAATGTTTTTACTGCGGCATCTGTTTTCCATTGTGGTTTGTCTGCTACGTTCAAGATTAATTTCCTTTGCCACCTAATAGACTTTTTAAACTTATTAACTTATATTTTCTGTTCAGGTTTTTTATCGTGCAGTTCGGGTACTTGTGTTTGGTTTTTACCGATTTCGTTGTTACTTTCTTATAACAACACACTTATATTCTCAGATACAGCTATGTACAGCCAATTTACTTCCTGTCAATGAGAATGAACTTTTGTATAATAAGAAGCAAAAATTAGTAATATTTGCCATATATAATTAGTCACTTTTATAACCACTTCAAAAAGAGTTTTTGAAAAACAAAACCAAAATGACTTCTGAATCANTTTTCTCCGTTGCGTGTCGCTTCGCGTTGAATTTTCGTCGATGTTAAGCCTAACAAAGACTATTGTATCGTTAAAAATTATTTTTTTATTTTGTACAAACTAAATAAATATATTGAAAAATAAAAAAATAATAAAAAAATTACACTTCAGACGTTAATTTAGTATCAAAAACGTAAAATATTTGAGTAACCCAAGACATAGCCAAAGATTGAAGCGCCACAGCACTGGCGAAAAATTTAAATTTGCCGACTGGAATTCTTTCGGATGATTGACGTTTTGGATGATTGACTTTCGGAAAATCGGCGCTCTACTGTAGTTATGTCTAGTAAAGAAAAGTCATTTTTTATTGTTACATAATTCTTTTTTTCATGTGAATTTTTTTTCGCGATAGTTTTTGGCTAGTTTTGGCAATATCCGCAAAATTCTTTTGTGGATATATCTGTCCTTCATCACTGCCACACGTCTGCCCTTGACAGATATATCTGTCAGTCACTGCTGCGTAGTTAAGTTATCATATGCTGCCAAATGCTCTTTTAATTGAAGCAAGTACAAAGTTTACCTGTCTGGATCAGTTAGATATACCAATCACCTCTTCTGTTCCTAACAAGTGCAAGTGTGAGAATCTTGAGAGATAAGATATTAATTAGCTGTGAAAGTAAAATACACGGTTGTGCAAGAAAAAAATCATACAAATTTTCATTCTCATGTGATAGTGGAAGGGAAATGAAAATAACAATTTTTTTCAGTATATGGACTTTCGAAGGAGAGATCTAATCTCACGCGTTAATAAGACTGCTGCTATGCGACACCGCTTAGGCATACTGTTACATGGGAAAGACTTACCCCCGAATTGGATGGGATTGGAATATACAAAGTGGTAAAATGTAAGTCTCGAGGCATCAAAGAGTGTGGACTGTAGCTCGTCTGTCAACCCTTTTGTCTCACAACTCTCGTCTGTCTCTCTTCTGAAACCCATCTCCATCAAGTATCTCCCAGATACGAGAAGACAACTGTCTACTTGACAAGAGGTATTCCACCCGGATTTATGTAAACTCTCTCTCTCTGTAAATTAGAGTTTAAGCAGCTACAGGTTCCATATAGTCATATTCCTTTGGATGTATTGTTAGATAAGGATGTCGATTTTATCCACATGTAAATACCTATTTAGTTATAATATTATCCTTGTTTTGTTTAAACGGGTTTCGAATTAACTTCTGTCTACAGTCGGTCACCTATGGACTTATCCACAACTCCTCCCACTCGAACGTCAACCCCTCCTTATCGAACAATCTTAAATAGTAAAAATTGATAATCGCGAATTATTAATATCCTAACTGATGTCAGGAGCCTCACATCACAAAGATCTTGCGATTTTGTGACACTTTAGTACTATAATCATCGTATTCATCAACGCAAGTTAAACAGAGAGTTGACAAACTCCAGTTTAGATGTAACTCGAAGTCAGATTACGAGTTATTCTATTTCATATTTAGATAAAAATATAACTCTAGAGTTTAGCTACTCTAGAGTTAATGTGTTAAAACAATCCTGCATTCGAGATTAAACAAGTAATCTTTTGTAAGCAGAGTCTTGATTGGTTGAAAGCAAACATGTGTAGAAATTGCAGAAAGTGAAATGAAAAATAATGCACGCCGAACTGAAATGTTCTTGTGGCATAGAGCCAACATCAGTTGTTCCATCGTATAACGGCGACATCGTATAATTTTTCAATGATGTAGAAACTAAATTGTGACCAATTCGTTCTAGTATGTTTCTTATTCTCTCTTTTGGCAAATGATCTGGACATAGAAAGTCGTAATTGTCCAATTGTTCAAGCTCATTTTTTCTTGGAGAAATAAACCGTAGACTTCTTCGTTCCATACGATCTAGATTTTTCAGATTTTCTAGCATCTCGGCTTTGTCCGCGTTGAATGTCGCCATTTTTCCTTGAAATAGAATGCTTCGCACTGGCGTCAAACCTACAGTTGTTGTCTACTCGCCGATTTTCTAGAGTTAGAGATAGAGTTAGGGTTATTGTGTTTGATTCGAGATTCGAAGTTGGTGAATACCAATTAACCAATAACTCAAGAGATAACCCTAACTCTAACTCTAACTCTAACTCGCATTGGTGAATACAGTGGTAAGAAGCATCCACTGACAAAGTGAGCAGGCCTGACTGCCGGACGCTGCACATTGGTGATAAAAGCCTATTACTGTTGCTTCTCACACAAGGATTGCCTTTTTTTCCGGATTTGTGTTAATTTCTTCTCGATACGACAAAGTCGAATGATCTCTTAGTATTCCACTGCAATCGTTTTACCTATGTTTTCTCTCCCCTTTTTCTTCTGCAGAAGAAAGCTGATTTATTTCTCTTTTTCATCACATCCATTATGTTTTTCCTCTTTCTGTCATTGTTACAACATTTAACATACTAGTTCTAGACTCAAGACATTGATTATTTTTTATTTCTATATGGATGTAATTGCTTTAGTCATATTTGCTTGTTATAAGAAAGCCTTCATCTATTTTTCACTGTGATCAGGCAGAGACCCTGCGCGTTTCTTCCAGGCTATGCCGTAGCATGGCTATTTTTTTAATGGTTGCTTAATTATATGGGATGCCGAAGGTATGACAAGGTCGTACTTCTTTTGCTCGGCAACAGTTTAGTGAAAACTGCCCACTTGTCAGTGGGTGGCTTGTTTATGCTTGCTATCCCAAAGGGTCGGGATTCTTTTTGTCAGCTTGAGTGGAGAAAGTGCGAGGAGTCGTCGGTAAGGCATAAGCAATAAACGAGCAAAGGGCACCATTTAACAAGAAAATCAAAGATTTATTGACTAACAGAAAGGACGTTTACAATTACGACAATCGACATAACTTCGAGCTCTCCTAACTTTCGAGTAAAAGTTTAACGGGCCGAGAGAGCGTTTACATGCTTGATATCATACCTCTTGATTATTCCCACAGAGGTTCATATCAGTCCTTGATGTCATGGTGCACAATTTTATAAAAATCGCGACTCAAATTCTTAGACCACACTTAATAAAGATAGCTCGACAATATCGCACCTCAGTATAGTTCGGCTTGTGAGAGACTCCTCTGAAGGGGAGAAGCGGCTTTTATAGCTTCGTGGTTGGAAAATATGTCATGTGATGACCTGTTGTGGGACGTAAAGATTATTGGAGCCGGTTAAAGATGTTCTCGGGATCAAAATAAAGTGACGAAATCGGACGTTACTTGTAAACTTTAAGTCTTGCAGTATGAGAATGAGTGCCTAGAATGTTTACATTTAAAAAGAAGGGTTATAAAATTTTCCTAGCGATGTTATTTTTTTCTCTTCTCGAATCTTTAGGCAATAGGAAAGGAAATAATTAGGGAAGCATCGATAAAAATTCCGATCTCACAATTATATACCAAACGTAATTCATAAATTTCAAATTTTCAACATTGTGCAAGACATTCTTAGCATTTGAAGCGTAGGCGTATTACAAAATGTTGATTGGCGACGTTGCAAAATGCTTACAGCAGAGCTTCACTCGTCTGAATTGATGCATGTCGAAATGACAGTGCACCAATGTGGTATCTAATTTCAAACTCGATCTAGTCATGCATAATTTACAATAAAACGGCATTGTTTTCTTTACTTTATTCAGATTGATCTATTCTATTTTGTATCATGTTTTTATATGTTTCTAGTGAATTACATCGAAGATTGCCATGTTGATTTTATTAATATTATGCTAATCGTTGCAGTTAATTCATTAATCAAACAGCCAGCACTGTACTCTCAAAAGAGATGAAAAATATGAAACGATATTTAGGCAATTTTGCCATTAATTTTTCATTTTTGATTTTTAAATTATAATTAGAAAATATAACGTCTGCTGAAAAGAAGCTTTGTCCCAAAATGCTGAAATGTAGAGCATACAGAATTATGTTACATTAAAAGTGTTTTACCTGAAACTTGTATGATTCATTTTCCTTGGAATAACAAGTCTAATTACACAAGAACGTTTAAACTTGTTAAACACATTTTATGTTATGTCCAGGTACATTTTAACATCGAGCAAAAGCATAAATTTTAACTGATAAGCTGATGTTTCACATTGCAATCACTTACACATCTGAGTTTATCAATTACTAATTTATAGTAATTATCAAACACAGCATAATATTTTTACATTTGTTCACAATTTACTAATGAAGTATTTGTTGATTTCTAAAAACAATTTATTTCATATTTAATTTCAGGTTACAAGAGGAAAGAAGCTACACTCAAATTGCAGGACAAACGACGAACTTTACTTCAAAAATACTGACTATTAACAACACCAGAAATGAAAAGTTTTATAAAGCTCGTGAATTGAATATTTACATTTATTTTGGATTCATATCAGCAATAATATTAACGGCAATCTCATCTATCTCATTATTATACAAACTCTTTGTTTCTGCCTCAATAAAACTCCACAACAATATGTTTCGTTGTATTATTCGTACTCCAATTTCTTTCCTGGATAACAATCCCATTGGTAAGTGATATACTGTATATATATTTGTTTGCTTATTAAGTTAATGATTATTTAATGAAATTTAGAAATTATATACAGGGTGTTTATAATTAAAACACCTTGTATTTCCACTTTGAAATGGCCATAAAATGAAAACCACTGGACAGAATGTTATCAAACTTGATAATAGTGTACAGGACGTCATGAGATTTTATTTCCCGCGAAAAAAATAGTTCAAAAACTCACCACCAACGGGAAATCGCGCTATCTGCAATATTGTTAAACGAAATAACACACTAAAACATCGTTGAAAATGTTTTTAATCTGTTTTAATACCAGGTGTATCATATGATTTTACATCTATGCTTAATATATTTTCAAGATTTATAGAAAATCTAAAACAACAAAAAAATAATTGATGTCGATTTTGAGGCACACGACTATCAAACAGCATAACCAACTTACAATTTTTGTGACAACTCAGGATATATTTTTTTCTTCTTAATTGAAGTTTTTAGACTATTTACAAAAAATTAAATTTTTCAAGTCTATCTTTATACACCACCACAGAAGTAACAGTTTTAAAAAATTGCTTTTGAAGAAAAACTTCTAATGAAGAAAACACTTCTAAAACAGGTAAAAATTGGTAGAAAGTCCACAAAGTTAAAAAAAAATCAAGTGCCAGTTTTTTCTTTTAGGTTCTGACACTTTTTACATTAAAACCATAATGAATTCTTCATACCATATTATTTTATCCACTTTTAAACTGCTTCTAGCCCTCTAGTGGTAGTTACGAGAAATCCACATTATTTGCATATAGTTACAATTTTTGTGATAACTCAGAATATATTTTTTCTTCTTAATTGAAGTTTTTAGACTATTTACAAAAAATTAAATTTTTTGTAAAAAGCAAAAGCAATTTTTTAAAACTGTTACTTCTGTGGTGGTGTATAAGGGATTTAAAAGATAGACTCGAAAAATTTAATTTTTTGTAAATAGTCTAAAAACTTTAATTAAGAAGCATAACCAACATTTTACCCCGTGATGTTTCTGACCATTATCCTGGAAGTGAAACTACACCTACAAGCTAATTTTAATTCGAAATTTTGCACGTGTTTAAATACAACAACAACAAAGCTTCTACAATGATTAATGAGCAGACACATTTTTCAATACCAATTTATTTTGTAAAAAATTATTACTATCTTCACATTTTTCAAAGAATTCTGCAGGACCTCTGATGTAACAAAATTATCAATTTGTTTTTTCATTACTGTATATGCACGTATTTTGTTTTTACTGTGAAAATCGGCATTATATATTAATTTAATTTCTGCAACAACTTTTTACATTTCTGAGTCCTTATGTATTCGGTAAAAATATCAAAAATGTTTTTTATTGTCACATTAAACAGAAAGTTCAAAAAATAAATTGAAAATAAGAGTGTAATAATGCAAAATTTCAATATTTCGCATTTTCACTTTTACATTTACGAACATACGGGTCATACATTTCTGTAGAAACAGTAAAGTAGCGTTCATTAATCGTAGGAAATTAATCGTGATGAACGTGATGAACAACATTTTGTCTCCTGTCATTAGAAATTACCTGTGTAATGTTCTCCATTCATGAAGTTCTAGCAATCGATGAAGTGAATTTTTATCTTTTTATAAAACGTATAAATCGGTTTTTGACTGATATTTGTTTACCATGATGAAACTCTTTGCATATTTAAATTTTGGTATTACCTACATATATAATACTGGAAGAAATTCGTTTTCTTGTCATTTATTTTCCTATTATTTAGTTTTTCTACAGAAATGCTATTTCTAATTTTGTAAAACTTTTAAAAATCTTGTGAGTATACTTTTTTAGCTCACGTGAAATATGGAGTCATTGCAATCTTCCCCACATTGCTTAGTTGTAACTACTTTTCTAGCTTTCACAACTTTATTTTTCTTACTGTATATATTTAAGTCGCTACTTCTTTGTTTTCTCTCGGACGTCATTCTTCGATGCGCTCGGATCTGACACTTTTTTACTACTCTTCGATTTTTTATTGTCCTCCTTACCATTCTCGTCGTTTTCATAATCATGTTTTGTTTCTGTTCTTTTTTAATCGAACGTATTTGGACATATAACTTCTGGAAACTTCGTCTTCCTTCTGTAGCAGCTGCTCCTACCTCATGTTGTAAGCATTGTTACTGATCTCATTGATATTTGTCAGTAAAAGTTGCAAACAACGGTGCCGAAGCAGGTTCCTTTATGAAACCTTCACATACCAAAATTGTACTACAAGTTTAAAGTGTATAAAAAAAATTAATTTTGTCAGTTTCGTGAAGTAATCAATGGTGCATAGTCTGGTAATCAGTGGTTGTATAAATTCATAATTATAGTGAAAACGTCACGGAGATTATTAAATAATAGTTACCAACAACACTTATTATTGTTTCACAATAATAACTGTTGTTGGTAACTATCACTTAATAATCTCCATGGATAATAAAGAGATTTCGCATCAAATCTAAGTAAAATACCTCCTTTAATGTAGACCGTTGTCTTTTGGTAGTTGATTATGCGTCAGCATAGAGGTTGGTGAGTTTCTCAATGGAGACAATCTTAGGAGAAGAGAAAGATGAAATTCGGTCAACTAGCTCTAAGGTTGAAGTCCGCTAATTTATAGGGAAGTGTCTGCCCAAGACGGGTTTGTTAACATATTATATCCTTAGATTACCGCAATCGGAGGTTAAGATTCTTATTATGTGACAGGATACACTGATGAGTCAAGCTACCAGATGTTCGACAAAAATTGCAATAACATCTCTTGCAAAGGAAAATTTATTTCTTTTTTTTCAGAAAAGTGACAAAATGTGTTGTTTTTAATGCAAAAATAATATTTTGGTTTTTAAATTATTAAATAAAAGTATTTCCTGTCTCAAGAATCTCATGCTGTAGTTTACAGAAGCTCAAATACAAAAACATATTAAACACTTACATTTTGTAGACAAACAAAGTATGACAAAAATATACAGAAATCATTTTTACCCTTAGCAGAAGTCAGTCTTATTGCAAGCAATCAATAAGGCACTGTATATTTTGTTAAAAGAATTAAAATTAGCACCGACGGGCTGGGTAAATATAATTCTTTATGATATTAGATTAAAAGAGCATCTAATTACTTGGCTGGCATATGGAATACAGTATGGTACATTACAAAAATAACAACTCAGATGTGATATGTCTATTTTTGTATATGTCAGTGAAAACCTGACTTTATATAATTTGCTCTTATTAATGTCGTATGCATGTTAACAACGTTGATATAATATACACATACCTGTGATTAAGCATGTTGCATTGAGTGATCTACGAACAAAGATAGATTACTATTTCTGAAAACACAGATAGTGTTAATTTACATATATATATAAGATTACAGAATATATATATATATTCTGTAATCTTATATATATATGTAAATTAACACTATCTGTGTTTTCAGAAATAGTAATCTATCTTTGTTCGTAGATCACTCAATGCAACATGCTTAATCACAGGTATGTGTATATTATATCAACGTTGTTAACATGCATACGACATTAATAAGAGCAAATTATATAAAGTCAGGTTTTCACTGACATATACAAAAATAGACATATCACATCTGAGTTGTTATTTTTGTAATGTACCATACTGTATTCCATATGCCAGCCAAGTAATTAGATGCTCTTTTAATCTAATATCATAAAGAATTATATTTACCCAGCCCGTCGGTGCTAATTTTAATTCTTTTAACAAAATATACAGTGCCTTATTGATTGCTTGCAATAAGACTGACTTCTGCTAAGGGTAAAAATGATTTCTGTATATTTTTGTCATACTTTGTTTGTCTACAAAATGTAAGTGTTTAATATGTTTTTGTATTTGAGCTTCTGTAAACTACAGCATGAGATTCTTGAGACAGGAAATACTTTTATTTAATAATTTAAAAACCAAAATATTATTTTTGCATTAAAAACAACACATTTTGTCACTTTTCTGAAAAAAAAGAAATAAATTTTCCTTTGCAAGAGATGTTATTGCAATTTTTGTCGAACATCTGGTAGCTTGACTCATCAGTGTATCCTGTCACATAATAAGAATCTTAACCTCCGATTGCGGTAATCTAAGGATATAATATGTTAACAAACCCGTCTTGGGCAGACACTTCCCTATAAATTAGCGGACTTCAACCTTAGAGCTAGTTGACCGAATTTCATCTTTCTCTTCTCCTAAGATTGTCTCCATTGAGAAACTCACCAACCTCTATGCTGACGCATAATCAACTACCAAAAGACAACGGTCTACATTAAAGGAGGTATTTTACTTAGATTTGATGCGAAATCTCTTTATTATCCATGGAGATTATTAAGTGATAGTTACCAACAACAGTTATTATTGTGAAACAATAATAAGTGTTGTTGGTAACTATTATTTAATAATCTCCGTGACGTTTTCACTATAATTATGAATTTATACAACCACTGATTACCAGACTATGCACCATTGATTACTTCACGAAACTGACAAAATTAATTTTTTTTATACACTTTAAACTTGTAGTACAATTTTGGTATGTGAAGGTTTCATAAAGGAACCTGCTTCGGCACCGTTGTTTGCAACTTTTACTGACAAATATCAATGAGATCAGTAACAATGCTTACAACATGAGGTAGGAGCAGCTGCTACAGAAGGAAGACGAAGTTTCCAGAAGTTATATGTCCAAATACGTTCGATTAAAAAAGAACAGAAACAAAACATGATTATGAAAACGACGAGAATGGTAAGGAGGACAATAAAAAATCGAAGAGTAGTAAAAAAGTGTCAGATCCGAGCGCATCGAAGAATGACGTCCGAGAGAAAACAAAGAAGTAGCGACTTAAATATATACAGTAAGAAAAATAAAGTTGTGAAAGCTAGAAAAGTAGTTACAACTAAGCAATGTGGGGAAGATTGCAATGACTCCATATTTCACGTGAGCTAAAAAAGTATACTCACAAGATTTTTAAAAGTTTTACAAAATTAGAAATAGCATTTCTGTAGAAAAACTAAATAATAGGAAAATAAATGACAAGAAAACGAATTTCTTCCAGTATTATATATGTAGGTAATACCAAAATTTAAATATGCAAAGAGTTTCATCATGGTAAACAAATATCAGTCAAAAACCGATTTATACGTTTTATAAAAAGATAAAAATTCACTTCATCGATTGCTAGAACTTCATGAATGGAGAACATTACACAGGTAATTTCTAATGACAGGAGACAAAATGTTGTTCATCACGTTCATCACGATTAATTTCCTACGATTAATGAACGCTACTTTACTGTTTCTACAGAAATGTATGACCCGTATGTTCGTAAATGTAAAAGTGAAAATGCGAAATATTGAAATTTTGCATTATTACACTCTTATTTTCAATTTATTTTTTGAACTTTCTGTTTAATGTGACAATAAAAAACATTTTTGATATTTTTACCGAATACATAAGGACTCAGAAATGTAAAAAGTTGTTGCAGAAATTAAATTAATATATAATGCCGATTTTCACAGTAAAAACAAAATACGTGCATATACAGTAATGAAAAAACAAATTGATAATTTTGTTACATCAGAGGTCCTGCAGAATTCTTTGAAAAATGTGAAGATAGTAATAATTTTTTACAAAATAAATTGGTATTGAAAAATGTGTCTGCTCATTAATCATTGTAGAAGCTTTGTTGTTGTTGTATTTAAACACGTGCAAAATTTCGAATTAAAATTAGCTTGTAGGTGTAGTTTCACTTCCAGGATAATGGTCAGAAACATCACGGGGTAAAATGTTGGTTATGCTTCTTAATTAAAGTTTTTAGACTATTTACAAAAAATTAAATTTTTCGAGTCTATCTTTTAAATCCCTTATACACCACCACAGAAGTAACAGTTTTAAAAAATTGCTTTTGCTTTTTACAAAAAATTTAATTTTTTGTAAATAGTCTAAAAACTTCAATTAAGAAGAAAAAATATATTCTGAGTTATCACAAAAATTGTAACTATATGCAAATAATGTGGATTTCTCGTAACTACCACTAGAGGGCTAGAAGCAGTTTAAAAGTGGATAAAATAATATGGTATGAAGAATTCATTATGGTTTTAATGTAAAAAGTGTCAGAACCTAAAAGAAAAAACTGGCACTTGATTTTTTTTTAACTTTGTGGACTTTCTACCAATTTTTACCTGTTTTAGAAGTGTTTTCTTCATTAGAAGTTTTTCTTCAAAAGCAATTTTTTAAAACTGTTACTTCTGTGGTGGTGTATAAAGATAGACTTGAAAAATTTAATTTTTTGTAAATAGTCTAAAAACTTCAATTAAGAAGAAAAAAATATATCCTGAGTTGTCACAAAAATTGTAAGTTGGTTATGCTGTTTGATAGTCGTGTGCCTCAAAATCGACATCAATTATTTTTTTGTTGTTTTAGATTTTCTATAAATCTTGAAAATATATTAAGCATAGATGTAAAATCATATGATACACCTGGTATTAAAACAGATTAAAAACATTTTCAACGATGTTTTAGTGTGTTATTTCGTTTAACAATATTGCAGATAGCGCGATTTCCCGTTGGTGGTGAGTTTTTGAACTATTTTTTTCGCGGGAAATAAAATCTCATGACGTCCTGTACACTATTATCAAGTTTGATAACATTCTGTCCAGTGGTTTTCATTTTATGGCCATTTCAAAGTGGAAATACAAGGTGTTTTAATTATAAACACCCTGTATATAATTTCTAAATTTCATTAAATAATCATTAACTTAATAAGCAAACAAATATATATACAGTATATCACTTACCAATGGGATTGTTATCCAGGAAAGAAATTGGAGTACGAATAATACAACGAAACATATTGTTGTGGAGTTTTATTGAGGCAGAAACAAAGAGTTTGTATAATAATGAGATAGATGAGATTGCCGTTAATATTATTGCTGATATGAATCCAAAATAGATGTAAATATTCAATTCACGAGCTTTATAAAACTTTTCATTTCTGGTGTTGTTAATAGTCAGTATTTTTGAAGTAAAGTTCGTCGTTTGTCCTGCAATTTGAGTGTAGCTTCTTTCCTCTTGTAACCTGAAATTAAATATGAAATAAATTGTTTTTAAAAATCTACAAATACTTCATAAGTAAATAGAAACAAATGTAAAAGTATTATGCTTTGTTTGATAATTATTATAAATTATAATTGACAAATTCAGATGTGTAAGTGATTGCAATGTGAAACATCAGCTTATCAGTTAAAATTTATGCTTTTGCTCGATGTTAAAATGTACCTGGACATAACATAAAATGTGTNTTTAGTTGAATATCGAACACCCTATCACACTCCCAACTCATAAATAATAGTTTTTAATTTTTATTATAATTTTAATATCGCGAGTTAGAGAGCGAATAATTACTCTATCTGGTATCAGTCCTGACTACACTAAGATTTTACTATCTTTAGTCTAAAATTTTATATTACAAGCCATCCATTGACAAAATGAGTGGTCTTACTGACCTGTAATCGACAACTCTTTGTGAGAACCAAATTTCTCACAAAGATAATATTAAACTTTTGTTTCTAGAAAACGATATATATCTACAACAATTTAAAAATATACAGTGATTAAAAATGACAATAATTTAATTAATTTAAATAGCGAAATATTAATAAATGACATTTAGAATGATGTCATATATAAGAATAAAGGTATGTTAGGCGATGCAAGATAATTGTTACTGTAATTTAGAAAAGTCCAAATTATTTGTTTAGCATCTGTTGCAGATTGTACCATAACTGAAGAGGGATTGGCGAGAATTCCGGTCCGAAATGAATTTAAATAAAACATTTGGGAATTATTTGTCTTCTGAGAAATTGTTGAACTGAGGTGAGCGCCTGATTCGACGCACATGACATTTCGATTTATTTGCCCAAAAAATTTTTTTTAGTGGTTATAAAAGTAAACTTTTGTAAGTAAGGCTATAGTATTTATAGGTGCTCATTGTTTTAGTATTAATTCGACCGTATCATTAATTAAGAATAAGAATTAGTCTTATGTGATGAGATATCTATTTACATAAATTGAGTTCTTCCGGTTACTTTTCGGGAATCCACATATGTGAGTACAGAGATGTATTTCATAACAATTCCGACATTCTTTGAAACATTTTAGCCTGAAAGAATGTCAGAACTATTATACCATACCAGTGGCATGCCGTGACATTTGATGATAGGGAAGCTGTGTTTCTGTAAGAAGCCGACTTCCAGGGGAAATCAGTCAATGATGGTCCAGGTTCCATTCGTATTCGTTTGATCGATAAGCCAGTAAAAACAGTAGACTTCTCTAAATGTATTTTTTAATTAATAGATTATCTAACGCACTTAATAAATAAGCGAGTTCAATATAATTAACTCTGTTATATTAGATTTAATAGATTCTCCACGCCCTCCATATGCCAATTCTTGCTTCGATAACATCTACTAATTAAAATATAATATATCTATTAGCTGTAACTATCTCGTTATAATTTTCAATATTTATTTTATATTGTGTACTAATGTTAAATTCTATTCTATTTTGATTTCCAAATTGCTTCAATTTTACGAGAGAATCGACCCGAGATTTACGATTTTTGTGTGTTTTGCCAGCTTTACTGAAATTATTCAAATCGTCAAAGCCAATCTCATTCCACACGCTAATTTTATTTGAAAATAATAGGCAAGGCCGACAAAACAANACAACTTTATTTTTCTTACTGTATATATTTAAGTCGCTACTTCTTTGTTTTCTCTCGGACGTCATTCTTCGATGCGCTCGGATCTGACACTTTTTTACTACTCTTCGATTTTTTATTGTCCTCCTTACCATTCTCGTCGTTTTCATAATCATGTTTTGTTTCTGTTCTTTTTTAATCGAACGTATTTGGACATATAACTTCTGGAAACTTCGTCTTCCTTCTGTAGCAGCTGCTCCTACCTCATGTTGTAAGCATTGTTACTGATCTCATTGATATTTGTCAGTAAAAGTTGCAAACAACGGTGCCGAAGCAGGTTCCTTTATGAAACCTTCACATACCAAAATTGTACTACAAGTTTAAAGTGTATAAAAAAAATTAATTTTGTCAGTTTCGTGAAGTAATCAATGGTGCATAGTCTGGTAATCAGTGGTTGTATAAATTCATAATTATAGTGAAAACGTCACGGAGATTATTAAATAATAGTTACCAACAACACTTATTATTGTTTCACAATAATAACTGTTGTTGGTAACTATCACTTAATAATCTCCATGGATAATAAAGAGATTTCGCATCAAATCTAAGTAAAATACCTCCTTTAATGTAGACCGTTGTCTTTTGGTAGTTGATTATGCGTCAGCATAGAGGTTGGTGAGTTTCTCAATGGAGACAATCTTAGGAGAAGAGAAAGATGAAATTCGGTCAACTAGCTCTAAGGTTGAAGTCCGCTAATTTATAGGGAAGTGTCTGCCCAAGACGGGTTTGTTAACATATTATATCCTTAGATTACCGCAATCGGAGGTTAAGATTCTTATTATGTGACAGGATACACTGATGAGTCAAGCTACCAGATGTTCGACAAAAATTGCAATAACATCTCTTGCAAAGGAAAATTTATTTCTTTTTTTTCAGAAAAGTGACAAAATGTGTTGTTTTTAATGCAAAAATAATATTTTGGTTTTTAAATTATTAAATAAAAGTATTTCCTGTCTCAAGAATCTCATGCTGTAGTTTACAGAAGCTCAAATACAAAAACATATTAAACACTTACATTTTGTAGACAAACAAAGTATGACAAAAATATACAGAAATCATTTTTACCCTTAGCAGAAGTCAGTCTTATTGCAAGCAATCAATAAGGCACTGTATATTTTGTTAAAAGAATTAAAATTAGCACCGACGGGCTGGGTAAATATAATTCTTTATGATATTAGATTAAAAGAGCATCTAATTACTTGGCTGGCATATGGAATACAGTATGGTACATTACAAAAATAACAACTCAGATGTGATATGTCTATTTTTGTATATGTCAGTGAAAACCTGACTTTATATAATTTGCTCTTATTAATGTCGTATGCATGTTAACAACGTTGATATAATATACACATACCTGTGATTAAGCATGTTGCATTGAGTGATCTACGAACAAAGATAGATTACTATTTCTGAAAACACAGATAGTGTTAATTTACATATATATATAAGATTACAGAATATATATATATATTCTGTAATCTTATATATATATGTAAATTAACACTATCTGTGTTTTCAGAAATAGTAATCTATCTTTGTTCGTAGATCACTCAATGCAACATGCTTAATCACAGGTATGTGTATATTATATCAACGTTGTTAACATGCATACGACATTAATAAGAGCAAATTATATAAAGTCAGGTTTTCACTGACATATACAAAAATAGACATATCACATCTGAGTTGTTATTTTTGTAATGTACCATACTGTATTCCATATGCCAGCCAAGTAATTAGATGCTCTTTTAATCTAATATCATAAAGAATTATATTTACCCAGCCCGTCGGTGCTAATTTTAATTCTTTTAACAAAATATACAGTGCCTTATTGATTGCTTGCAATAAGACTGACTTCTGCTAAGGGTAAAAATGATTTCTGTATATTTTTGTCATACTTTGTTTGTCTACAAAATGTAAGTGTTTAATATGTTTTTGTATTTGAGCTTCTGTAAACTACAGCATGAGATTCTTGAGACAGGAAATACTTTTATTTAATAATTTAAAAACCAAAATATTATTTTTGCATTAAAAACAACACATTTTGTCACTTTTCTGAAAAAAAAGAAATAAATTTTCCTTTGCAAGAGATGTTATTGCAATTTTTGTCGAACATCTGGTAGCTTGACTCATCAGTGTATCCTGTCACATAATAAGAATCTTAACCTCCGATTGCGGTAATCTAAGGATATAATATGTTAACAAACCCGTCTTGGGCAGACACTTCCCTATAAATTAGCGGACTTCAACCTTAGAGCTAGTTGACCGAATTTCATCTTTCTCTTCTCCTAAGATTGTCTCCATTGAGAAACTCACCAACCTCTATGCTGACGCATAATCAACTACCAAAAGACAACGGTCTACATTAAAGGAGGTATTTTACTTAGATTTGATGCGAAATCTCTTTATTATCCATGGAGATTATTAAGTGATAGTTACCAACAACAGTTATTATTGTGAAACAATAATAAGTGTTGTTGGTAACTATTATTTAATAATCTCCGTGACGTTTTCACTATAATTATGAATTTATACAACCACTGATTACCAGACTATGCACCATTGATTACTTCACGAAACTGACAAAATTAATTTTTTTTATACACTTTAAACTTGTAGTACAATTTTGGTATGTGAAGGTTTCATAAAGGAACCTGCTTCGGCACCGTTGTTTGCAACTTTTACTGACAAATATCAATGAGATCAGTAACAATGCTTACAACATGAGGTAGGAGCAGCTGCTACAGAAGGAAGACGAAGTTTCCAGAAGTTATATGTCCAAATACGTTCGATTAAAAAAGAACAGAAACAAAACATGATTATGAAAACGACGAGAATGGTAAGGAGGACAATAAAAAATCGAAGAGTAGTAAAAAAGTGTCAGATCCGAGCGCATCGAAGAATGACGTCCGAGAGAAAACAAAGAAGTAGCGACTTAAATATATACAGTAAGAAAAATAAAGTTGTGAAAGCTAGAAAAGTAGTTACAACTAAGCAATGTGGGGAAGATTGCAATGACTCCATATTTCACGTGAGCTAAAAAAGTATACTCACAAGATTTTTAAAAGTTTTACAAAATTAGAAATAGCATTTCTGTAGAAAAACTAAATAATAGGAAAATAAATGACAAGAAAACGAATTTCTTCCAGTATTATATATGTAGGTAATACCAAAATTTAAATATGCAAAGAGTTTCATCATGGTAAACAAATATCAGTCAAAAACCGATTTATACGTTTTATAAAAAGATAAAAATTCACTTCATCGATTGCTAGAACTTCATGAATGGAGAACATTACACAGGTAATTTCTAATGACAGGAGACAAAATGTTGTTCATCACGTTCATCACGATTAATTTCCTACGATTAATGAACGCTACTTTACTGTTTCTACAGAAATGTATGACCCGTATGTTCGTAAATGTAAAAGTGAAAATGCGAAATATTGAAATTTTGCATTATTACACTCTTATTTTCAATTTATTTTTTGAACTTTCTGTTTAATGTGACAATAAAAAACATTTTTGATATTTTTACCGAATACATAAGGACTCAGAAATGTAAAAAGTTGTTGCAGAAATTAAATTAATATATAATGCCGATTTTCACAGTAAAAACAAAATACGTGCATATACAGTAATGAAAAAACAAATTGATAATTTTGTTACATCAGAGGTCCTGCAGAATTCTTTGAAAAATGTGAAGATAGTAATAATTTTTTACAAAATAAATTGGTATTGAAAAATGTGTCTGCTCATTAATCATTGTAGAAGCTTTGTTGTTGTTGTATTTAAACACGTGCAAAATTTCGAATTAAAATTAGCTTGTAGGTGTAGTTTCACTTCCAGGATAATGGTCAGAAACATCACGGGGTAAAATGTTGGTTATGCTTCTTAATTAAAGTTTTTAGACTATTTACAAAAAATTAAATTTTTCGAGTCTATCTTTTAAATCCCTTATACACCACCACAGAAGTAACAGTTTTAAAAAATTGCTTTTGCTTTTTACAAAAAATTTAATTTTTTGTAAATAGTCTAAAAACTTCAATTAAGAAGAAAAAATATATTCTGAGTTATCACAAAAATTGTAACTATATGCAAATAATGTGGATTTCTCGTAACTACCACTAGAGGGCTAGAAGCAGTTTAAAAGTGGATAAAATAATATGGTATGAAGAATTCATTATGGTTTTAATGTAAAAAGTGTCAGAACCTAAAAGAAAAAACTGGCACTTGATTTTTTTTTAACTTTGTGGACTTTCTACCAATTTTTACCTGTTTTAGAAGTGTTTTCTTCATTAGAAGTTTTTCTTCAAAAGCAATTTTTTAAAACTGTTACTTCTGTGGTGGTGTATAAAGATAGACTTGAAAAATTTAATTTTTTGTAAATAGTCTAAAAACTTCAATTAAGAAGAAAAAAATATATCCTGAGTTGTCACAAAAATTGTAAGTTGGTTATGCTGTTTGATAGTCGTGTGCCTCAAAATCGACATCAATTATTTTTTTGTTGTTTTAGATTTTCTATAAATCTTGAAAATATATTAAGCATAGATGTAAAATCATATGATACACCTGGTATTAAAACAGATTAAAAACATTTTCAACGATGTTTTAGTGTGTTATTTCGTTTAACAATATTGCAGATAGCGCGATTTCCCGTTGGTGGTGAGTTTTTGAACTATTTTTTTCGCGGGAAATAAAATCTCATGACGTCCTGTACACTATTATCAAGTTTGATAACATTCTGTCCAGTGGTTTTCATTTTATGGCCATTTCAAAGTGGAAATACAAGGTGTTTTAATTATAAACACCCTGTATATAATTTCTAAATTTCATTAAATAATCATTAACTTAATAAGCAAACAAATATATATACAGTATATCACTTACCAATGGGATTGTTATCCAGGAAAGAAATTGGAGTACGAATAATACAACGAAACATATTGTTGTGGAGTTTTATTGAGGCAGAAACAAAGAGTTTGTATAATAATGAGATAGATGAGATTGCCGTTAATATTATTGCTGATATGAATCCAAAATAAATGTAAATATTCAATTCACGAGCTTTATAAAACTTTTCATTTCTGGTGTTGTTAATAGTCAGTATTTTTGAAGTAAAGTTCGTCGTTTGTCCTGCAATTTGAGTGTAGCTTCTTTCCTCTTGTAACCTGAAATTAAATATGAAATAAATTGTTTTTAGAAATCAACAAATACTTCATTAGTAAATTGTGAACAAATGTAAAAATATTATGCTGTGTTTGATAATTACTATAAATTAGTAATTGATAAACTCAGATGTGTAAGTGATTGCAATGTGAAACATCAGCTTATCAGTTAAAATTTATGCTTTTGCTCGATGTTAAAATGTACCTGGACATAACATAAAATGTGTTTAACAAGTTTAAACGTTCTTGTGTAATTAGACTTGTTATTCCAAGGAAAATGAATCATACAAGTTTCAGGTAAAACACTTTTAATGTAACATAATTCTGTATGCTCTACATTTCAGCATTTTGGGACAAAGCTTCTTTTCAGCAGACGTTATATTTTCTAATTATAATTTAAAAATCAAAAATGAAAAATTAATGGCAAAATTGCCTAAATATCGTTTCATATTTTTCATCTCTTTTGAGAGTACAGTGCTGGCTGTTTGATTAATGAATTAACTGCAACGATTAGCATAATATTAATAAAATCAACATGGCAATCTTCGATGTAATTCACTAGAAACATATAAAAACATGATACAAAATAGAATAGATCAATCTGAATAAAGTAAAGAAAACAATGCCGTTTTATTGTAAATTATGCATGACTAGATCGAGTTTGAAATTAGATACCACATTGGTGCACTGTCATTTCGACATGCATCAATTCAGACGAGTGAAGCTCTGCTGTAAGCATTTTGCAACGTCGCCAATCAACATTTTGTAATACGCCTACGCTTCAAATGCTAAGAATGTCTTGCACAATGTTGAAAATTTGAAATTTATGAATTACGTTTGGTATATAATTGTGAGATCGGAATTTTTATCGATGCTTCCCTAATTATTTCCTTTCCTATTGCCTAAAGATTCGAGAAGAGAAAAAAATAACATCGCTAGGAAAATTTTATAACCCTTCTTTTTAAATGTAAACATTCTAGGCACTCATTCTCATACTGCAAGACTTAAAGTTTACAAGTAACGTCCGATTTCGTCACTTTATTTTGATCCCGAGAACATCTTTAACCGGCTCCAATAATCTTTACGTCCCACAACAGGTCATCACATGACATATTTTCCAACCACGAAGCTATAAAAGCCGCTTCTCCCCTTCAGAGGAGTCTCTCACAAGCCGAACTATACTGAGGTGCGATATTGTCGAGCTATCTTTATTAAGTGTGGTCTAAGAATTTGAGTCGCGATTTTTATAAAATTGTGCACCATGACATCAAGGACTGATATGAACCTCTGTGGGAATAATCAAGAGGTATGATATCAAGCATGTAAACGCTCTCTCGGCCCGTTAAACTTTTACTCGAAAGTTAGGAGAGCTCGAAGTTATGTCGATTGTCGTAATTGTAAACGTCCTTTCTGTTAGTCAATAAATCTTTGATTTTCTTGTTAAATGGTGCCCTTTGCTCGTTTATTGCTTATGCCTTACCGACGACTCCTCGCACTTTCTCCACTCAAGCTGACAAAAAGAATCCCGACCCTTTGGGATAGCAAGCATAAACAAGCCACCCACTGACAAGTGGGCAGTTTTCACTAAACTGTTGCCGAGCAAAAGAAGTACGACCTTGTCATACCTTCGGCATCCCATATAATTAAGCAACCATTAAAAAAATAGCCATGCTACGGCATAGCCTGGAAGAAACGCGCAGGGTCTCTGCCTGATCACAGTGAAAAATAGATGAAGGCTTTCTTATAACAAGCAAATATGACTAAAGCAATTACATCCATATAGAAATAAAAAATAATCAATGTCTTGAGTCTAGAACTAGTATGTTAAATGTTGTAACAATGACAGAAAGAGGAAAAACATAATGGATGTGATGAAAAAGAGAAATAAATCAGCTTTCTTCTGCAGAAGAAAAAGGGGAGAGAAAACATAGGTAAAACGATTGCAGTGGAATACTAAGAGATCATTCGACTTTGTCGTATCGAGAAGAAATTAACACAAATCCGGAAAAAAAGGCAATCCTTGTGTGAGAAGCAACAGTAATAGGCTTTTATCACCAATGTGCAGCGTCCGGCAGTCAGGCCTGCTCACTTTGTCAGTGGATGCTTCTTACCACTGTATTCACCAATGCGAGTTAGAGTTAGAGTTAGAGTTAGGGTTATCTCTTGAGTTATTGGTTAATTGGTATTCACCAACTTCGAATCTCGAATCAAACACAATAACCCTAACTCTATCTCTAACTCTAGAAAATCGGCGAGTAGACAACAACTGTAGGTTTGACGCCAGTGCGAAGCATTCTATTTCAAGGAAAAATGGCGACATTCAACGCGGACAAAGCCGAGATGCTAGAAAATCTGAAAAATCTAGATCGTATGGAACGAAGAAGTCTACGGTTTATTTCTCCAAGAAAAAATGAGCTTGAACAATTGGACAATTACGACTTTCTATGTCCAGATCATTTGCCAAAAGAGAGAATAAGAAACATACTAGAACGAATTGGTCACAATTTAGTTTCTACATCATTGAAAAATTATACGATGTCGCCGTTATACGATGGAACAACTGATGTTGGCTCTATGCCACAAGAACATTTCAGTTCGGCGTGCATTATTTTTCATTTCACTTTCTGCAATTTCTACACATGTTTGCTTTCAACCAATCAAGACTCTGCTTACAAAAGATTACTTGTTTAATCTCGAATGCAGGATTGTTTTAACACATTAACTCTAGAGTAGCTAAACTCTAGAGTTATATTTTTATCTAAATATGAAATAGAATAACTCGTAATCTGACTTCGAGTTACATCTAAACTGGAGTTTGTCAACTCTCTGTTTAACTTGCGTTGATGAATACGATGATTATAGTACTAAAGTGTCACAAAATCGCAAGATCTTTGTGATGTGAGGCTCCTGACATCAGTTAGGATATTAATAATTCGCGATTATCAATTTTTACTATTTAAGATTGTTCGATAAGGAGGGGTTGACGTTCGAGTGGGAGGAGTTGTGGATAAGTCCATAGGTGACCGACTGTAGACAGAAGTTAATTCGAAACCCGTTTAAACAAAACAAGGATAATATTATAACTAAATAGGTATTTACATGTGGATAAAATCGACATCCTTATCTAACAATACATCCAAAGGAATATGACTATATGGAACCTGTAGCTGCTTAAACTCTAATTTACAGAGAGAGAGAGTTTACATAAATCCGGGTGGAATACCTCTTGTCAAGTAGACAGTTGTCTTCTCGTATCTGGGAGATACTTGATGGAGATGGGTTTCAGAAGAGAGACAGACGAGAGTTGTGAGACAAAAGGGTTGACAGACGAGCTACAGTCCACACTCTTTGATGCCTCGAGACTTACATTTTACCACTTTGTATATTCCAATCCCATCCAATTCGGGGGTAAGTCTTTCCCATGTAACAGTATGCCTAAGCGGTGTCGCATAGCAGCAGTCTTATTAACGCGTGAGATTAGATCTCTCCTTCGAAAGTCCATATACTGAAAAAAATTGTTATTTTCATTTCCCTTCCACTATCACATGAGAATGAAAATTTGTATGATTTTTTTCTTGCACAACCGTGTATTTTACTTTCACAGCTAATTAATATCTTATCTCTCAAGATTCTCACACTTGCACTTGTTAGGAACAGAAGAGGTGATTGGTATATCTAACTGATCCAGACAGGTAAACTTTGTACTTGCTTCAATTAAAAGAGCATTTGGCAGCATATGATAACTTAACTACGCAGCAGTGACTGACAGATATATCTGTCAAGGGCAGACGTGTGGCAGTGATGAAGGACAGATATATCCACAAAAGAATTTTGCGGATATTGCCAAAACTAGCCAAAAACTATCGCGAAAAAAAATTCACATGAAAAAAAGAATTATGTAACAATAAAAAATGACTTTTCTTTACTAGACATAACTACAGTAGAGCGCCGATTTTCCGAAAGTCAATCATCCAAAACGTCAATCATCCGAAAGAATTCCAGTCGGCAAATTTAAATTTTTCGCCAGTGCTGTGGCGCTTCAATCTTTGGCTATGTCTTGGGTTACTCAAATATTTTACGTTTTTGATACTAAATTAACGTCTGAAGTGTAATTTTTTTATTATTTTTTTATTTTTCAATATATTTATTTAGTTTGTACAAAATAAAAAAATAATTTTTAACGATACAATAGTCTTTGTTAGGCTTAACATCGACGAAAATTCAACGCGAAGCGACACGCAACGGAGAAAAATTTTCGACATCGGATACGTTAAACTATTTTTTCGTACGTAAATCAGTTATCCGCACAACCCCAGTCCCCAATTGATTCGGAAAATCGACGCTCTACTGTATTTATAAAATCTTTTTCTGAAACGGTAATGAGAAAAAACGCGTGGGAAAATACTTAAAAAACATCCCACACTTATTCTCCACTACATAGGAATAGCACCATACCTGACTAGCCACTGCAACAAGAATAAAAATAGCACCTTTTAGATATGCTTTTCATTATTCTGTTACAAATGTACAAATTATAAAAAATAAAAAGTTTTTATTAATTTTATGCATATATTACTTAATTATTTTTTATACTTGTGTGTGACAGGTTTCAATTTTATATATTACAAATAATTTTAAGCCTAAAAAATTAATTATTTTTTAAAATTAAATCATAACAATATTTTAAAATATTCTAAAGGTGATAATAAGTAGTGCACAGCACATCAATAGATGAATAAATAAATCAGGATTTACAGGCAACAGTGGCATTGAAATGCGTTTATTCGAGACAATGGTGAATGCACATTCACCATTGTCTCGACATTCACCATTTTTTTATTGTATATAAATGACACTATTAATCTAAGAATAAAACTAAGGAAATTAAATTATGTAAAAATAATACCATATAATTAGCCAATAATCGCTGGCACTAAAAACGATCTGCGATATAAATAACATAAATACTATAAGCATCTTGAAGAAGAAACCCGCTCCTGCATTGAAATAAGCTTCATATGTAGATAATCCTACTACTCCAACTCGTTTGTCTTCTTGTGCTTTATTATATTTCGTTATCTACAGAAAATAATATTTTAAAATATATAAAATTTAAAAAATTTTCAATTATCGCAAAGCGTTTATCTGACATTGTAAACTAAATGTAAATTTCTTAATATTTTTGTAATTTGCATTTATTATTTTAGAAATAATGAAAACAAATGAGAAGAATGATGTACGTATTATTTATTATTAACAGGAATGCTTTAAACTCTATATTCAGATAACTTTTTCTGTTTAAATATTGATAATAAATAATCTTAAACATTTTAACAACATTTCAAAAAATTCTTACTAAATTTCCATCAGTAGTTTGTTGTATTTCATGAGATATGTCATCGTGATTATTGTTTTCAATTTCTTGCTGAGTGTAATAGAAATCTCCAAATTTCATGTACTCTTCTGGTAAAGTTGCTGTATATTTTTCTATGTTTCCGACTTCATAACAACTGCCAATAAATTCACATTTTCCCTAAAATAAATGAAATATATATTTATATACGTTGACAATTTTTGAATTCTACATAATACATCCCAAGTACGCATTGCCAAAACACTACTAACTAGAAGGATTTAAAAAGAGAGCTCTCTGCTATTTAGGTATTAAGTGTGTGAAGGAAACCAAGAAAATGCTACATAGTCTATATATTTCTAATTATTAGTACAGCATATAAATCTTCAAATACCGTAGAAAAATAAAAAAATAAGATCAATTATAAATTAAGGGTAAAACATGGTAACAGTACTCAACCAAAAGGGATTGATAATAAAGCAAAACACTATAGTACACGTGGAAAAATAAAACATATTAAAACAGGCAAAAATTTTTTAGCGTCTTTAGAACTGCCTAACATATATATAGTAATATTTTATGAACTGTAATTTCAAAAGGAATTTTAACAGGTATTACTCACTATTAATTATGGATAACCCATAATTGTTACGGTTGTAGTGACTATTTTTGTTATTATTTTACACACCCATATTAGATTCTAGTATATTAGCAATATTTGAGAGAATTTTACACATATTATAAACTCCTATATAGGCATACTCCCATTCACAGATAGCTGAACTAATCTTTCGCCTTGTTCCAATAAACTTATCGTAATCCAATCCTTCTTCTGTACCATAGAAGAAACTTGAAAAGTTGCAGTACAAATTTTATGTGAAAAAGTGATAAAAAGTAATAAATTTTCCAAAATTCACTAAAAATCTAAAAACGTATAAAAGAAAACTATTCTTTTATTGCATATAATTAATGCATAGAAAAAATACAGTCAACCCCCCTATAACACGGTAGATACGTTCCGGATTTTGTGAATCCATCTTCTACGAGTCCAGCGAATCACAGCCCGGCACATATGCAGTTTACGAACTATGGCTGTTTGAAAGGTTTCTTCCATAAAATTAACCCGTTGGGCACACAGCAATTTTTAATTTTAATGTAATAACATAAAAAATACTTAAAACTGAAAAAACGAAAGAAATGCGTTAATTTTGAAGAAAAAGCTTCAAATTTTATTTTCCATTGTCTTGCCTTTCTGTTTAATTTGACACTGATGAGTCATTATGTTTACAGCTGAATGACCTTGAGAACAGCTGGGTTTGGATTTCCCGGGACATTCTCATAGAAGTCTCGGGAGGAGAAGGGTTTATAATAAAGTGAATAATAACTGGCCGTATATTTTAAAATATTTTAAAAAAATTACGTTATTTATTGCGATTTCCGCCCCCGACTTAATTAAACGTATATATAATAAAATATATTAATTCAAAAAATTAAAAAACTATTGGAGGTCGTTTTTGACATCAGAAACTAGCTTTAAATAACTACGGAATTAAAATCGATGCACTAGAACTTCAGAACGATGAATAAAAGTTGATAAAAAAATCGCATTAAAAAACAATTAAGCCTTAATCGAGCCTTATTAAAGGCTAATAAAAATCGCGATAAAATTTTTTCGCTCAGGCAAAAATTTTTGCAAAAATTTGGAGACTTAAAAAACATCCAAACATTCCAAAAAAATTTTTCAGGGGCCCAACGCCCGAGTTTTATGTAACGCTATGTAAACAGCCTGAGATATCTCGGAATAAGTCCTTAAAGATCTACACTAATTCGACTCAACATTTCCAAAATACGTATAATTTTTTGGAAATAATCCATATAAACTATGCTATGAACAAAAAATTGTAGGATTACTTACCGAGTTTGCACCGTTTGACTACTCTGTTGCTTAAGCTTGTTTTTGTCGTGGAGATTGTCATCGAATGGCACTCGCGTGCTTCCTATTAAATTATTTTTTTTGCGAAAAATTCACGGAACTTTAGAGACATCATTAATATAAATATAATTTTTATGGACGTTAAATAATAAATGGTTTTTAGTAGGACCGCTGCTCGTTTAAACTCAACGGTTTGTGCAATCCTGTCGTGACACGAGTCGGCGATGACGTTTTACCGAATTATAGGAGTTTTTTTAAGCATGTTTGTACGAATACCGTTGCAATTTTTTGCCGTGATATAGGAATCCGAACTATAGGAATCCGTGTTATAGGGGGTTGACTGTAATTAAAAAAATAATTCGAATCAGTTAGTAATGTATTAATATGAAGTATCATAATTTAAGAGCTACTAATAGAAACACAGTATATATGCAAACAGCTAATCGTTCTACATTTTCCATGGTATGCTTCAGACAGCTAGAGGAAAATACGTTTCAGAATGGCACAAACGATCTCTTCATATGAATAAATCTAAGAGGACCATAGTTGGTTTTTACTATAAAGTGCAGTTTACGTGACTGATGAGATTCAAGAATTTCATTTTCAACATCCAAAGTTTTGCACAAAGATTATTTTATTTCTCTAAAACAAATTGAATTAATCGGTTCTTGTCATGTTTAAAAATCTCCCACAAATTTTCAGTAGACAGATAACATTCCTAACACATTAGAAAATGAACTGCACAAGAACTTGTATGAAAGAACAGTGTTCCTTTAACATTGCTTATTCTTCTAACAAATCCTTGAAGTTAATTGTATTAAAAACTTTTTGTCCTATTTATATATGAATGCTTCTTCGAGTGAGAACGTGATATATTATAAAAAGAAGTCTCTTGAATCTATGTGTCCTTTCTGGATATTACAGGTTGTTTTCAGAGTGTCAATACAGTTACTTCTTTTTGTAGTTGAATTTTATAAATGCTATACTTTTGAATTTCCAAAATAAAAGCGGTGGTTCAGAAAAATCCCACACAGATGGCTTAATGTATTCCGTTTAGACCAGGGGTCGCCAAAGTAGTCTAAATCGACTCCCAGGGGTCGATATAACATTATTGGGGGGTCGATGAAAAGACTAAAACTTAGAAATTTTGAATCGAATATTACTAATCTTGCAAAGGATTATCAAGCTTATCTGTCTCATTGATTGTCAGTTACAAAAATTATTATTAACATATGTACAATAAATGTAAAACATATAAAATTAAAAGATATATATTAAAATAGTAGAGCTTTTTTTTGCTTGTAACACAAACTTTTTGATGGGAGTGAGGTTTCGAAAAGTTGTAGGGGTCGACGATCAAAAACGTTTGGTGACCCCTGGTTTAGACAGTGAGCAAGTAAAGTGACATCTTTCAGATTCGAATGCATCAACTTTGGTACCGTTGAAAGTATTTATATCAGCAAGTTTTAATGTCAGCAGAAGCTCTTTTGCTTCCCTTTCTAATAATAAAATTGTGATTACTATTTTATACTACAGGATGTTATTTACATAACAAAATACCAAATAAAAAAATATCCTATTTTAGTGCAAAGAGACTCAGGAAACTATCAGTAACAGAAGTGTAGCTACCATGAGGCAGTTGCAGCAAAGTGCTCCAGGTGCATGAATCATGAGTGCACCAAGTTAAAAAGGGCGACAAAAACTTGTAGAAACATTGGTAAACATTTTTTGGATTTTATAATTAATTAATTAACTAACAGATTTGACTAAATTGAACAAATATGTACTGTACACTTTATAAGTGCTTACCACTTGCATATCTTGTCGCTTCATCTGATAAAAATATTCTGGAAAAATTAAAACTTTTATAATCGGCATATCCCTGTGACATTTTGCCTAGTTTTGGACATCAACTGCTTCGATTTAAAATGCATTTTTATAGTCAGGTAAATGAAATTATTTCTTTAAGCGAAGTTGCTGAACTACTTTTAATTCACACTGCTGGCTCAAGTAGGTTCTCCTACATATTTGTAGCATGCCTCATTTTTTAACTTTATGGGTAATAACAGCGAGAGTAAAACGAAATTTTACTAAACTAAAATTAATCAAAACTTATTTAAGAAGCAGTATGTCAAAACACCATCTTAACTCTGGCTATTATATCAATTGAATAAACAATAGCTTGTCAACTTGATCTGGAGAAAATACTTGACCGATTTGCAAACGAAAAAGCGATAAAACAACAATCTTTAGGTTTTTATGTTTTATTATGTATGTGTTATGAAACTAAACTTGCATATATTTTGTCAATACAGTTTATACACCGTGTTTCCCCGAAAATAAGACCTAGCATAGGTTTTGCTGAATTGCTAAATATACGGCCTCCCCCGAATGTAAGACCTAGCAAAGTTTTTTTTTTACTTTTTACTCAAAACGATCATAAACGTAATAAAGTTTTTTTTTACTTTTTACTCAAAACGATCATAAACGTAATAAATATCTATCCTATAATACATTGTAATAGTTACTTGTGCAAATAAAAAAAGTGGAAACACCTCAACTTCCCTAATTTACATATTATATATAAATAAATGTAAACGTGAGATCATAGGAAATCATCAGGTCATCGACAGATGGTTGAAAGTGGCTGTTGGCTTTTTGAAAGTACAGCCATTTTTTGGTCAGCAGACAATCACGCCGCACGGCATGATTTGCATAATACTATGGCTTGGGAATCACAGATTTGCATAACGTTACGGCTAGTAATCGCTAATTGGTCGGTGGGGAATCACGCCACATCATATTTGCATAGTGCTACGGTTCAGTAAGCACTAATTAGTCATCGAGCCCGATGTCGAGGCTATAAAAAGTTTAAGTTTAAGCGAGAGTGGGAAGTCCACTCCAGCACCAGAACTTCGTTAGTCCACTGAGGAAGCCTGATTGTAAGGCTCTTCAATTGCCTAGTCTGGTGTTTGGGTTGGGCGATGATGGCAATTTTTTGCAACTGGTCGCTACTTGCTTGACACTTTGGCTGGGGGACTTGTCTCCCATTCATTAGGGATGCTGTATAGGAGTAGTCGTACTGGATGCCAGATTGGTTTTACCAGTTGAGGCGTTTAATAAACTTTATCGACGATGGTTCGTTACTTCGGTTTTAATTAAGTTCAGTTCGACACGACCGAATATACATCACTCTCGTCTAAGTTCGACTTGGGAATTTTTTTTGTTCAATAATAAATGTGAATTTTTCTTCATGGAAAAAATAAAACATCTCCTGAAAATAAGACCTAGCGCATCTTTCATAGCAAAAATTAATATAAGACACTGTCTTATTTTTAGGGAAACATGGTACTATTTAGTAAATATTATTAGGTAATCTGTACTTAAACGATTATATTTTGTTTTATTATTATATTTGTATTTATTATTATTAAATAGAATATCTTATTGTTGAAATGTTTCGAATCTCAAATAATTTGTTATTAAAGTTTTAAATCGAAATAATTAGATATGTTTTTAAATAAAAATGTTTAAAATAAATTTTGCGAGACTTCTTTCGAGGAACAAGGGGGTGCGCCGATTCTACTTGCTCTAGGGCACTGAATATGTAGCTACGCCACTGATCAGTAGTGTTCAGCAATAAAAAATGGGAAAAAAGAACTATTCCCTCAAAACGATCATAAACGTAATAAATATCTATCCTATAATACATTGTAATAGTTACTTGTGCAAATAAAAAAAGTGGAAACACCTCAACTTCCCTAATTTACATATTATATATAAATAAATGTAAACGTGAGATCATAGGAAAGCATTACTACATAATTCGTTTATGATTATTAGGGAATACGAAATTAAAGCGAGTATCGATGTCACGAACTGTCATAGACTGGCAACAACCAGTCTATGACAGCTAGAGGCGGGAAGAAACCTGTTGTTAGGTTGGTGCCAAGTTATGGATGTGTGAACAAGTGTATAACATATTATATATCGCAGAAAAAAAGCCAGACATTACATTTGTAGTTAACAAACTTACACAGAACTGCAACAAATACTCAAGGAAAAACATTGGAATGTATCTGATAGCTAAAAGAATATTACATTATTTGAAATCAACAAAGCGACTAAGAATAAAATACACAAGATCTGGAGGAAACCTTTTCTCATATGCAAACTGGGCGATGGACAAAGTAAACTGTAAAAGAACAACCGGATACATGGTATTTATGGCAGGAGAACCTGTGGCCTGGAAGAGCACAAAACAATCCGTAACGACTTTCATTAGGATGAAAGCTGAATATATATCCCTATCTACGTGTTCTAGAGATATAACCTGGATGAGAAAAATGCTTAGGCTACAGTTACTATGGATGCGAATTGTGACGAAATTTTGTTCTGACGAGTACCTCCGAAATCCTCATCAGAATAAGGTGGTTACACTGTGCATGTTTTTTGATAGTACATTTCTGCCTTCCAGCAAAATGGACGAACTTGATGAGTTTTATTTTCTTGAAAGTCCGTTGATTAAGTTATTGTTGATGGGTGGTGGGAAAACAGAGTATGTTAACCACTTATTTTCCGTAATAGACAATAAGGGAGCGTTCCAAATGTTATATCAAGATTTGTGGGACAACCCGCAAAAGTTTTTCGAGTATTTCAGAATGAGACCAAAATGAGAAATATCTCTGTTGTGATAGTTTTTTCCTTTCATGTCCCACAAACACCTATTCTCGAACACAAGATTAATCAATTTATCAATATCCATGTTGAAAAAAACAAAACACTCGAAATTCAACGTCAGAACACACGAAAAAATCAAACTCATTTGAACGCTGGAATGGTTCTGACTACATCGTGCGTGTTCTGACATGCCCTTCGCTGCCAAAGTAAACACTTTCATTGGTAAACAGGGATTTGTTTGTTCGGACGAATTCGTCAGAAGTCATCAGAACAAAATTTCGTCAGAATTTGCATCCATAGTAATCGTAGCCTTAGACAGTTGGATCAGCATGAACTACTGGAAGAACCCTCTATCTTCAAATGCGATAATCAAGCAGCGATAAGACATGCCAAAAGTTTTAATAGGACCAAACATATAGCCATAAAGTATCATTTCGTTCGAGAGAAGGTCAATGATGGAACAGTACGAATAGAGTATACAGATACTAAGAGCAACACTGAGAACACCGTCACAAAACGATGTCACGAACTGTCTGTAGACTGGCAAACCCTGCGTAATTAAGGCGGCCATACACGTTAAGTTAATCCTTTGAGGCTGTCTGACCTTGAGGAACTTAAGAATTTCCTATCACCCACACACGAAGAAGAAAATCTCTCAGCAGAGGTGTAGCTAGGGTGGGGCAAGTAGGGCACGTGCCTCGGGCGTCACTCGCAGAGGGGCGCCAAATGGTCTCCAAGACAAACAAGATTTGTTTCTGAAGGGGGAGGGGGCGCCAATATAGTATTGCGCCCCGGGCGCCAGTTATGTTTGCTATGCCATTGTCTGCCAGTCAGTCAGTCAGTCACCCATGGCATCTGATGACGACATATTGACTGTTCTTGAATATTTATTGGCAACAAATTCTATTAAAACTCGCGGAAAAAAAGTATGCATAGAAGTCGATGGTGTAAACAGTAGTAGTAGTGTTTGGGTAGCACTGATCACAAAGTTAACTTTTCATACGAATAATTTTTTAATGGAATTATTTCAGATCACAAAATTAACTTTTCAAGATAAATCTTGGGTTATAGATTCTGTTAAAAAGCATCAGTTATCAGAGAAAAATCAATGGCAAGTCGATTTTACTACCAAAAAATTCATGGATTAAATTTTATAAATGAATATATATTAATAATTCTCAACCACATTCGATATTAGTACAAATTGTAAACATTATTATTGCAAATTAATTTTATAATTTAATAATTAAAAGGAATTTATTAAACTTTGTCTTATTTTAAGTTGTCATGCTTTAATTTACTTGGATATTAAAACAATAAATTTTTTAAAATGTAATAGAAATTGATATAGAGTACCAAGATGTTTCCTGAAAACAGAAGAAATGAATTGGAAGTTTTCTAAATATTAAAACTATTTATAATTTTAATTTACTCAAAAAATTTTTGATCTGAAAATAATTTATAACCTGAAAAATTAATTTATTAGATTATAAATAATAAAAGTTAATAAGGTTATAGAAAATAATTCTTCCAAACATTCACGTGACATTGTTCTAACTACTCACAACTGAACGACACGATGGCACACACCTTAAGGTCGGCCTGCACAGTCTGACACCGTGCAGGAAAATCAAATGGTTTTTTGATTCTACTTAGGTGGTCAGTACAGTTCGCCAAAACTGTTAAATTTTCCCTCACACACGATCAGGTCAGGCATGCATGGTTAATCCTTTGAGCATTAACTTAAAGTGTATGGCCGCCTTTAAATAAGACAGCTAGAGGTGGGAACAAACCTGTAGTTTGGTTGGCACCTAGTTATGGATGTGTGAACTAACGCTAATGTTTTTATTTTCAAGTTAGAAATATTAATCATGATAGTAGGCATAGAATGCTACTAAACTTATGCATGAGATGTATTAAATATTGTATTAGACAAACTTCATAATTTTTTCTAAATTAATCAAAATATTATTAAACTAAAGTGTTAAAATAGACATAGGTATATTTATTTTCTTACCCCGTTTAGCATTAAAACCTTAGTTGTTGAATTCAAAAACTGTGTTTGATGTGTAACTAAAATGCAAATTTTATCGTTCAAGTATTCCATTATACACCTGAAATAAAGGAAATATGAAATATATAAAGAAAAGACAATTTCTATTTAAACATTTACTTTTGGAACAAATGTCTGGCTACTGGACCATCAACGGCGCTCAATGGATCATCGAGTAAAAATATATCTGCATCTAGATATAGCGCTCTAAAAAAGTATAAATAAATATCAGAAAAATAAATGTATTTGGAACATATATAATTATTTACATCAGAATTGTTTTTGTATTTGATATATTACTGTATTTATTGTATAGCCTGATATATATATAAATAATGCATTAATAAATGCACTTGTAAAATTATTTTACCAAGATAGCACTAATTTTACCTTGCTAGATTAATTCTTGCCTTCTGCCCACCACTCATTATCACCCCTCTTTCTCCTACTAGTGTCAAATCTCCATTAGGAAATAAACGTATATCCTGCCAATGACAAAAATAGAGTATAGTTTAAATATATTTTTAAAAAATATGTCATCAATTTTTTAAACTTTAGATTATAATTTATGTATTAATTAAAATTGAAAAAATACTACGAATTAATACTCGTATTAATTTATTTTCATGTTCATAATATATTTTTCAATTTTCATTTTTACAGTTTTATCGGTTAACTAAACATACTTTCATGTATTAAAATAACTTTTTATGCATTTTTGGCTACCAAGTAACTTAACATGGAAGGTCAGATTGTCCCCAAAATTCATTCTGGAATATGAAAGTGAATATGAAATGACATTTTTAGTCTTTAACTTCGATTTTAACTAATACGAAAAATATGTAGGCCTAATTCTTATTTTATAAAAATGTGAAAATGCAAAAGCGGAGACGCATTTTATTCGATAATTTATTTATTTATTTCTCAAATGTTGGTACAGTCTTAGATTTTTCCACGTGATTATTAATTTCAATATAATATTTTAGTTCGAAACTAGACCAAAAATTGCCGTTATGTGTGGGAAAAGGAAGTTCTACTTCAGTTAGAAAGATCTTATCGCAATTATCTGACGAACATCTGTGTCTGGTCAGGCGATCAGAATCTTGCAATGTGATTAGTGGAAAATGAGAATAAATAGGGGGAAAATTGACGAGTTCGCGGCAGTCTAGAGAATAAGAGATTTGCCATAAACTGTCAACATTAAGTAGATCCTGCCATAATATACGCTAGTTCATAAGAATTAGACTCTGCCATATTGATGGCAGTCAATAGAAGAAGGAACATGCCATATTAACCACAATTCATCAGAAGGAACTTACTAGAATAATTTAGAGGATAGCTGGCATTATCCAAGTCTGCTCAACAAAAGTATTATCTTTTTTTAACCGATTGTAAAATCTTTCTCTCTCTCGCTTTGAGATGTATTTTAGATAGGTTCGATTTATGATAGTCTATAGCAGTGTTTTTCAACCTGTGGGTCGCGACCCCCAGGTGGGTCGCAAAGCCATACCGGGGGGGTCGCGGATAAAAGAAAAAACAAGTGTTTTTAGGTCCTACACTACAATAAAAAAACTACAATTTCAGTGAGAAGGCTGTGCCTGTTTATTTTACAGTACAATTAGTTTTTTTTATCGATATTTAGGTCTCAACAGAAAGAAAATTAAAAACTGTAAAAGAAAATCACTGATATAGTTTTAACATGGCCGTGGGGGTCGCCAGAATTTTTTCACTTGTAAAGGGATCGCGTATTCAAGAAGGTTGAAAAACACTGGTCTATAGGATGTAGCTTAATTTTTGTATCGCTTGTTATATTTTATTCATTGAATCCTTTTGATATTGTTTACCTGTTGATTCTTTTCCCGTGTACAGACATTTACCCTGCTACAATCAGAACTTATCCGCGATTTCTCCCCGCTGGACAGAATAGAGCCTTCTGTTTAAATATAGCATGTAACTTCGCGAGTTACGGCGTGAAACTTCTACTCTAACTGGTGTCAGTCGTGACAGTCAAACGAATCGAGAGATCCGGACGACATTTCTATCTTTAGCCATCTAGTGACTGACTGAGCAGGACTAAAGCCTGGTACCCACATGCGGCAACGGACGACGGAAACGGTCGACGGAACGGCAAAATGACTTCACTTTTGCCGTCGACGTCGACGGAATACGAAGTTAAAAATTTTCAACTTTTGCCGCAACGGAAAGCGGCACGGTAAGAATTAGACTAATAGGAAGACCGTTTAGCAGTGTCGTCATAAAGATCATGTGGGACGATAGCATTTGAACTATGGCGGGCGGCAAGCTAAAAAGCTTTATTTGTACACTAATACGCTAATATATTTCATTTATACTCTATATTACTATCCGATTTAAATTTTAATGTCAAATAGACTTACTGCGTAAAGTATTGGGAATGGAGTAAGCGTAATTCGGCGACGAAAGTATTCGATATTCCTAACTTTCGACGATTTAGAATATTTTTCCTATCCAAATGATTCGTTTTTGAGTTTTTTTTTATTTGTGATAAGATCAAAGCAAACTTATAAAGTTTAATCGATATAACAAAGCAATCCCGGTAGACGCCATTTTCGACTACTGACACGTGGCCTACCTATTGTAGTAGCTTGTTTATATTTACGGCTGGCAGATGGCGCGTTTCAATTGTAGGGTAATTTCCGCATGTGAGTACACGCAACACGGAAAGACGACGGAACGGCAACTGTTTCCGTCGACGATTTCCGTCGTTCGTTGCCGCATGTGAGTACCAGGCTTAACGGTCCTGATGACTAAACGGTACGCTACCTTTGCCCATATTTTCACAAAAATATGCAATTTCCGAAACTACAAAAATAAACTATTTGTACTTCAATTTTAATAATTTATAGATCTATAAATTCTCTCTGTCATTCGTCTTTCTTCCTGTCTCTCTCTCTGATTTTCCTTAATCTCGTGAACAATATTAGACAAATGAAAATTATGAGCGGAACATGAAAGGGTAGGGTAGGAGACTCTGATTTAAGAATACAGGAACTTTCGCTTTCAAATGGAAGTAACGTTATTTCAATTAAATAATTTTCTCCCGAAAGGAGTTAGATACATGTCCGGCATAAGTTCAGTATAAACAGAAAATGTATGATGTACAGGGGGCAAGACAATACTAAAGTATATCGTGACAATATTAATAAATGATTGCTTGTATTATATGTACTCAGTCTCCATAAAACTTTTAAAAATTTAAAGATAATTCAACAATTATTAATCATGGAATATCATGATATACATACATACAAGAATGACATCGGCCGCACACGAAATGTTTAGCCATCAAAAAAGAGGGTAAGGGAAAGAAGAAGCGAAGAAGGAGATAAAGGATATAGACAGTAGAGAAAGTAGGATCCCGCTGAACGATGTACATATGGCTACAGTACTCTTTATGTTTTTTTGTTGATGTGCAGTTTTTATGCTGGAAGTCCGCAGTCCTCAAAATGGTCTAACAGAAAACCTGAGTGTAGCGAACACCAATAATTGAGAGCCACCACGAATAGCGAAGGGCAGAAGTTAAGGCCAAGTGGCTGTTAGTAGGAAGACTTGTATCTACTTAATACTAATATAACTGAACGCGATCGCGAATCTTAATACTATTTAACAGCTAGACAGAGAGTGCGAAAAGGAAACTAACACAATGACAAACTAGATGAGACAAACAGACTGACAGAGAAACGAGCAAGTCACAAAATTTTTTTACTTTTTCTTATTTATTTATTTATATTTATTTATTATTTTTGTAAACATTAACTCACTCACCACTAAACTAACCTACCATAACCTAGGACGAACCTAACCAGATTACTAAAGCAAACAAACCCTAATCTAATTTAACCTAACCTATCATAACCTAACCAGAAACCAAGCTAAGGGTCCCTAATCTAACTTGCAACTAGGACTAACCGAATTTAGACTGAGAAAGAAGTGAGAAAATAAGAATTAAAATACAAGTTAAAAGACAGCTATATACTGGCGGTTGAAACAAAGTATGGAAAAGTTAATTACCATCTGTGCCCCTGAAGTGAGTGCTCTCAAGAGCCCCATGAAGAGATATGAATGACAGTAGATGATGAAACATTGTATGTGTGTGAATGAGATGGTGCAGGTTGCAAGGCCAGCTGTATCCTTTAAGAATAGCAGCTCTCATTAAACTATCCCTATTGTGATTGTACCTATTGCAGTGAAAAACTAAGTGAAGTGGTTTTTGGTCCTCCTGAATACCACAATTGCATTGTGGATTGTTCCCAAGGTTAAATCTATGCATGTATTGCTTAAAGTTGCCGTGTCCTGTAAGTAGCTGAGTGAGGGTGTAACTAAATTTTAAAGTGGCGAAGAATCACAGTAGTGTTAACCTTGGGGGTGAATGTGTACGTGAGCCAACCACTGGTGTCACAGTCCCAGCTGTATTACCAGAAAATGAAGATTTGCTTTTTGACGTGATTGTTGATGAACGAGATAGGAGTGTAACTGAAAGTATTAGTGAATGAAGACATTGCAGCTTGTTTGGCAAGACAGTCAGTGGTCTCGTTGCCAAGAACCCGGCATGGCCTGGGACCCATTGGAAATCTATTTTATTGTTGTTGTCTAAGTGTGTGAGAATGTGATGTATGAGATAGATGAGTTTTAAGCGGCTATTAAACTTCACGATCCTATGTAAAGCTACCCTACTGTCAGAATAAGTGCAATAGTGTAAGTAGTGCCTTTTGTCCTTCCTATGACTAATGTGAATGAAGCTAGAATAATTGTGTTGTCTGCATAGCCCAGTATGCAGTAGCCAGGAGGCAGGGTGTCGTTTAAGTGCAGAATAGAGTTATAGGCTATGTTCCAGGACCAGGATCAGGCCTGGTCCCTGAGGACCGCATTGAGTGATGAGTATGACTATGTTATTTTGTATCGTATAAACACCTGCACTCTTGTTGCTAAGCTAGGACTGAAGAAGTTCGTAAACATTTTGAGGGCAGTGATGAGCATGTAATGTGTGCAGGATAAAAGGCTACCAGGCATGACCGAATGCGCCTCTAAAGTCAATAGTGATAATTGCGGTATGCTGATTGTATTGTTTAGCCTGGTGGATATAGTTAACGACCTGTTGATGGCATCTACTGTACCTTTGTTTTTAGAGAAGCCAAACTGATTCTGATGCCTATTAATCATTAGACCATCTAACACTTTTCCCAGAGTTGGAAGAATGCAGATTGGTCTGTAATTTTTGTAAGTGTTAGCACTGGTGGGTTTGGGAATCAATTTGACACTAGCCGTTTTCCACTGACAAGGAAACTGTCGGAGTGTCTTCTAATAAATTTTAATAAAATTTAGGTAATAACTACATTAAAAGTATACAAACTCTATTTTAAATTTGTAGCATTCACTAAAAGTGTTGATCAGAGTTATTAGCAATCAAATGCTGCACTACTTTATACTAGTTTAACACAATTATGCACATTTTAAGAAGTGAAAGGGTCGCGGAGGAAGACGGCGATATAACATTTAGAATAAATTCTGGAATTTTCAAAAATGGGAGAAGAATTAATAAAATTTAGTTAATAATTATGTTAAAAGTATACAAAATTTTATTAATTCTTCAACCATTTTTGAAAATTCCAGAATTTATTCTAAATGTTATATCGCCGTCTTCCTCCGCGACCCTTTCACTTCTTAAAATTTGCATAGTTGTGTTAAACTAGTATAAAGTAGTGCAGCATTTGATTGCTAATAACTCTGATCAACACTTTTAGTGAATGCTACAAATTTAAAATAGAGTTTGTATACTTTTAATGCAGTTATTAACTAAATTTTATTAAAATTTATTAGAAGACACTTCGACAGTTCCCTTGTGAGTAGAAAAAAGGCCAGTGTTCAAGCAGATATTGAACAGAATTACGAATGCTGTAAGATTGGCCTGAAATGCATGTTTTATCACCCCAATAATTATACCATGAAGACCTGGGTGTTTATTATTTGTGAGTGAATGGATGGCATTCGAAAACCTCGATATAGTGAAGTTGCGGTCATTGTCTTTATTAGGTGCAGTGAGTGTAAAACTGCACACGACTGCTTATGTATTATGATCCTGCTGTGGGTTATCTGAAGAGTAAAGGCTGGTGAGAATGTGCGTAATAGTTTCTTCCATGTTGTTGGTGTTGTGACCATTGGGGAGCTGGATAGTGGAGGAAGTTTGGAGTTGGCACTTTTCCTTACAAACTAAGTAGTACGGTTCAGATCAGGTGTTGCAACCGCAAGTGTTGGTACAGAAATCCTTTCAAGTGTTAGTTCTTGTTTTATGTTTAAGGGTTTTGTAAGTGCTGTGTTCGTGCCTATACTGGTCTCTAAGTGTGACTTTAATGTTCGAGTCCTGTTCATTTCTAAATTGCCTCCTTAATCTCCTAACTAATTTTTTTTGTTTTTTAACTCAGTGAGTGGTCCACTAAGGAATATTTTTCTGTTTACAATTTTTGACCTCGGAGGCAATAATGTAAGAGTTAGTGATTGTATTCAATATTTGTAAGCCTGGTGACAATATGGTTTAAGGTGTCCTGAGTATAGTAACTGTGGTGAGCGGTACCAGCCCAAATGTTATTGAAAGTGTTGCAAGATAATTATCAGTTAGTGCGAGATAGTGAAAACTATGATTAATAGTATTACTAGTACTATTCAGTTGGGTGAAGATATAACTATGGTCACTGGCAGAATCTATGTCAGTAGTATAACAGTGGTCAACACTAAGGTGATGTGACTATTTTCTAATGTTAGGTTGATCAAACTTTCCTCTGTGGTACAGGAGTAGGTCGGAAGGGTGCTGGTGTTCAAGTGAGTAAGGTTGTGTTGGGCCATGTTTCATTAACTATGTTACTCTTAGAGTCATCTATGGTCATCTATGCCAAGCCGCATACTTGTCATTGAAGTCTCCTCCTGTTAGCATAGGTTTATCTTTGTATTAGTTCAGGAGATGATGAATGTCTTTCATGGCCATCTCAATGTTAGTGTTGTCTGGAATGTAGACAAAACATATTTAAAGGTGAGTGTTATTATCTGTTACACAAGAGGAAGACAAGGTAATGTTTTTATTCCTGATGATAATACCAGCCTTGATGCGATAGCCATTGTCCTGAGCTGGATACACTTTTCAGTCATTGAACCTGACTAATGTTGTTAATAATGTGGGGTACTTGGATTATGATGATGTCTGTATTGTATACATTGGAAGTGCGAATGAGGAGGGAGCAGGCAGCTTTGCATTTCTGTGCATTAATCTGCATAAATTTATAGCTGCCTGTGTTCACATTGTGTATGGGTTTATTATTCATAGTTGACCTTACTATCAGCTTGTGTTTTGATGCATTTGGTTATGGGGCACTGTTGAGAAAGAATGCATTATATGCGGTCTTATGTTGGCTCCCTTCTGGTAGAGTGTTAGCGGCCTTCCCACAATGACGCAGCACTGTTCCTGACTGTAGATGCAGGAAAACTTGTTGCTGTGGTTGCCCATGCAGTAACTACTGTGTTGTTTTTCTGTACATTCTCTAGCAAAGCTACAAAAATTTCCCAAGCCCTCAAATCTATCTGTCGGAACAAGTGGGGCTATGGCCCATCTGCAAGTAGAAATCTGTACCTAGCAGCCATCGAACCGATTATTACTTATGGGGCAGAAATTTGGGGCTCGTCAGTGACAAGGGTCCACATAAAAAGGAAGCTGCTCTCCATTCAAAGGCTATCGGCCATTTCTATAGCAAAGGCGTATAAGACAGCTCCTATCGAAGCTCTTCTGGTTCTCAGTAACCTCCTTCCAGTGGACCTAAAAATTAGGCAAGCCTACATCCGGTATAACCTGACTAACCTGGCCGAGGACAAAATCTCCTTGACAAACTACTGGATCTGGTCTCCAATGATGAATACAAAAATGACATCAACTCCATTGGTGTTCTCATCACTGACAACTGACTTGACAAGGACAACGATGCTACACCTATTCACCCTAGTCTCTCCATCCCTCAGGACATTGACACCACCACAAATGATAGGTTAATTATAAACATCTACACCAGGGGTGGCCAACCTTTTTCATACCATGTGCCAATTTTTTGACAGACGAGTTCAAATGCACCATATAACTCGAACACTTTTTATACAGTGTTACGTTCAATGTTAGGGGTTGATAAATAGAGATAAGAATAAATCTGCTTCGCTTAGGGGAAAAAAGGGAATAACTTAATCACGCAGTTGAATTAATTAATTTATGACAGTTTATTGAAGCACCAATTTACAATAGTTAACAATGATCTCCTGTACAAGAGGGTGATTGCTTCATGATGGTGCTAATGCTGCCAGAGTCTCGTTTGGTGAGATTACTCTGCACCACTATTATTGGCACTGAGAACGAGATCAGCTTGGAATAACTTTAATCACAATAAATGTTTTCGGCCATTTACACGCCTGTAAACTGATCGGAAATAAAGATCGCAAGACTCAAAATACATGCATACATTGTAATTTACTATGTGGAGAATACTCATTTTATCTGCAAAATAGACCGTAACGAATTGTGCAACAAATGAACTTACTAAGACAGACTATAAAAATTTATTTTTCTATATAATATTCTTAATTTCAAAAAAGCCAAATCTGGCAATTTTGCTCAGAACTAACTGAAGCGCCACTTGTAATCGTCCAATGCGCCACGTTT
>NW_019385655.1:134816-144297 GCF_000671375.1 Centruroides sculpturatus | reverse complement strand
GGGAGGCTGACCCACAGCTTTTACCCGTGCATCAAAAACAGGACTGCTCACCCCCACCACAATACTTCGTTTCAACTTACCCAACTCTTCACCGGGCATGGTAACCTGAGGACCTACCTCGAGAGGTTCTTGGGGAAGACTGATGGACATTGTGAGTGCGACCTCAACGAAGAGGAAGACACCCAGCATATCATCTACCACTGTCCACTCTACTCCAGCCAGCGTAGACGTCTCATCGATGCTGTGCTCAACTGTGGGTATCACTGGCCCTGAATTTTGGATACCTTCACCAGCAACAGCAAAGTGTTTTTTGCGCTAAAGAACTTTGCCAAGGAAATCAGAATTCTGGACTAATTTTCCCTCGGCCCATCGGCTGGCACTTTTGACTGTTTTGTGTGTTGTGTGATTGGACTTCCATCACTGCACTGTTTGTCGCCCTCTTTGACTGTCCTCGACCATTCGTGTGGTCTCCTTGCCCGCCTGGAGGGCTACTGTGCGGTTTTGTTCTTGTATATATTTTGTTATTGCATTACCACCTAGATTGTTACTGTAACACCTATGTTATCCTTTATTGTCACTTATTTTACTCTAACATTTTGTGTGTTTTGTCTCCTGTGTATTATCATGTAATATTATTTATCTGTTTTCATTTGTGCCCCTGCTATGTTTAACCATCCATGTATTTTATTATATTCTTGTCATATTAGCATCATCACAACTGTATTAGCCTTGTTTAGTACCACAATTTTCTGTAGTTTTAAATTATAGTTAATACGGTATCAAGTTCCATACTGTTACTATGTTTCCGCGATTTATATATGTAACCCAATGTCAATGTTTGTAATCTATGTTTTGTATCCTTGTATCCTACTGTTTTGTTTGAAATAAATGCGTTGCAGGACGCCGATGAGTCTCATGGGCTTAGGCTGGCTACTTTCCTCTTTCCTATCTTACTTTGCTTCACCTTCAGTCTTACCCCCTCTCAACTAACTTTAATCCTTCTTCCTTTTCTAGTCTACCCAGGGCTATACCTATTGGTCAGGCCCTTTCTCTCTGTCTGTCTGTACATTCTCTAGCTAGATAGCCATAACACAGCATTTGTAGCAGCGTGAGAGAGGAATGTAGTTATCTATCGCTATTATTGCCCATTGCACAATAACATACTGCTGTTAAATTAACATGTTCCTGGTAACTCCTAGTATTGTTACTAGGATTTACCAGGAACATTCCTTGTATCATTACTAAGAGTTTCCTGAAGGACAACGTGTAATCTAGAAGTGTCTGTCGTGTTGCGGTTTATTTTGGTTAGAACACAGCAGAAATAGAGAAGTCGCGGTCGACGTTTTCATCACGAAAACGTCTACGTCAGACGTTCAGCGCCGCTTTCCTATAAGTCTAAAAGCTTGACAATGGCGTTTGCATTGTCAGTGGAATCAGGCTCGACGTCCCAAACACCATTGCCAAACTTCTAGGCCTTTAGGAAAGCGGTGCTGAACGTCTGACGTACACGTTTTTGCGTTGAAAACATTGGCCACAACCTCTCTAATATTGAAACTCCTGGAGTTTATGTGTAGTGTTTGTTCCACTATATTGCCCAGGACATTTAACAGAATAAACTTAGGTTGTCTGGCTGCCGAGTATTTGATTTCTAACCTGTTCGTTAATGTTTTTACTAAATTTATGGCAGCCACCATTTTGTCGCTGTCACCCTTTGTATTTAATTGAATGCAAACTCCGTTATTCCTAATTTTCCTGAGTGCTTTAACTGAGATTCCTAACTGACTAAGTTTTATATTTGTAGTGAGTGTTAGTCTTATTTCATCCTGAGTGATATTAATGTTTTCTTTTGGAAAAACGAGAACTGCGTGTTTGCCAGCACTGGACTGTGTATGTTTTTGGACTGTTTGTTTGTTTGTTGTTTGTTGTGTTAGCCCTTACAGCAACACCAGCTTAGGAGGAAGTTGGTAATCTAGTTGGAATAGTGTTTTATGCAGTGTCTAATATTTTGTTGACTTTACTATCAATGAGAGAGTCTACCTTCTCGGAAACCTCCTGTTGAATATGACCTGACACTATTTGCTGGGGATTTCGAAACAACTTCGCTAATTAAACTATTCAAATTATCAACATCGTTGTTGGGACGATGTCTCGTGATATACAGCAGACTATATCACGAGATATAGTCTGCTGTATCACGAGCAGACTATATCACGAGGCATTGGAATGGGGAGCTAGATAGTGGAGGGAGTTTGGAGCTGGCACTTTTCCTTACAAGCTAAGTAGTACGGTTCAGATCAGGTGTTTGCGTTGGACGAATATCTAACGCAATATGTGGATGAAATAGCTGGCCATTTCATCCACATCATGCGTTGGATTTTCTAGCTGCCAGATTACTGAGAATAAATACAACTAAACACAATGAATGACATCTGCTGTTTCCTTTCAGTTATGAGGTTATGAGTTTACTTTTGGAAGACAGTGGATAACTATTACTTTGTGCTGACAAGCGATAATGAAATACAATCAAAATAAAAAAATCATTACATGTATTTTGTGATTGCTAATGAAGGATTGTACAAACCGATTTGATACAAATTTTCATTTTACATGTTTTTCTATACTGAAATTAGAACTACAGCATTATATAAAAATCACAACTCTGGGCAGCAATTTTTAATCATATTTTTAATTTGGTTTAAAATACATGCCTACCATTTGAAATTAATAGTGGTTTGCTCCTGTACATCATATCTTTTTGTTAGAAAAGGAATCATGCTGGACATCTATCAAACTCCTTTCAACAAAATATTTTTAATTGAAATAACGTGACTTTCGATTTATCTTAGACGTTGGGTTATAGTAAATCGGAGCCTTCAGCATGTAGGCCTTCTATACATGGACTTGACTTTCATAACTCTAAGTACATTTTGAAGTTATAGAACGATGGTCAGACCGAGAGACAACAGTGGGATTTTACAGGTCTCCAATTTTTTAAAATTGCAGCCTAATAATGTCCTTGATTTTTTAACCGTAAAATAAACAGATATTTACAACAAATTTTTGCTCCAAAATCTAATTTTTATTGTTAAAGTATAGTACCTTCTCAAGTGATGTTATGTGTAAGACTTTTCTATATTTCTCGTCCTGATATTCTTCTCCAAATATAATATTTTCTCTAATTGTTCCGTTAAATATCCATGCTTCTTGTGAAGAATAAGATATTTTTCCTTTCACTGATACTGTTCCAGAAATAATAGGAATCTCTCCTAATATTGACATCAATAAAGATGTCTGACAAGGAAAAAAAACTTTGGATTAGTAAAGAGAAAAACAATACTTAGTAATTATGATTTTAAACATCAATCGTAAACTTTATTATTTAAAAAAATAAACTTTTTTTAAATATATAGTTATATTAGTAAAATTATGTCATATATTTTAATTAGGACGAGAATCTAATAGAACTACGTCTCTTCATCTAGCAGTATTTGTTCACTGTATCACTGTATTGTTTCAGTGAAAAGTATGAATTTCGAAAATACCGCATTATCTAGCAATATCTGCTGAATTTCGGCAATTCATAGATATCACTATCAGAGTTAAAAAATTGACGTCAGTTTGGGTAATGAAGACAGCTTCAAATCTGAATAACAGCTGAATGGAAAACAGTTCTATTATCTGACAAATCTACTTTTCAAATTTGTTTTAAAAATATTGATCAAAAATGATTTGTATCAGTACTGGCCAAACAACTACCGTACGTTCAGGCGTATAAGACAATCCCCGACTTTGAGAAGATTTTCCTAAGTTAAAAAGTCGTCTTATATGCCGGAAAATGTAGTAGTAAAGCGAGCAGGTTTGTGGCATCAAGACCAGAAGCAAGCATTATTAAAGATATTTGCGTGTACAGGTAACACCCGTATAACACGGTAGTTACGTTCCAAAAAATTTCCGTGTTATGCGAATCCGTGTTATGCGAAACAAAGAACTAGTACGAAAAGGAGGGTTAGGTTCCAAAAATAAAAAAACATGCTACTATATTTTCATAATTAAGGTAAATATCTTTATTAAAATTTTCTTAAGTGATACATATTATAAATTGAACAATGTTTTCTTTGTCATCACTAAAAGCACCATTAACCGAAAGCGTTTTATTTTTGGCAAGTTATCGTTATCCTCTCAGCATTTTTCTGCATTATTTTCAGATTCACGCTTTATCTTTTGCAAAAAGTGTATGCAATTTTAGATTGCTTGCTTCTAGTTAAAAGATCTTTATAAATTTCCTTATATGGTGCTAAGCACTTATGGAATAAGGGAAAAACATCTGGCAACACCAGAAGCAGAAGCGTCGAGATCTGGCAAAATTGAAACAATTTTCGCGAAGGACCATGTATATGGAGATGAGAAAAGAAAATTTACACACTGAAGTACTAATAGTTTACGAAAATAATAATTTTCGTGAACTATTAGTACTTAAGTATGTAAAAATTTATTACATTTCATGTTGTACGAGGGTTTTACCCATTTCTCGAACCGGTACTTTTATAGCACGGATTCAGAGTGAATCCGTGCTATAAAAGTACCGTGTTATACGGAGGATGGTACCAATTCTCGAACCGTGTTAGAGCGAATCCGTGCTATAGAAGTGCCGTGTTATACGGGGGTTACCTGTATTTCTGCTCGTTGTATAAGTAAACTACATTTCTATAATTGATTGATGAAAGCCTAGGCGTATATCCCATGTTTTGGAAACTAACTTGCTTACTTCCAGAAGAATGCTGTTGCGGAATCGTTTCTTCTCATTCTATGAAGATAACATTGAACTGTACAAGTTTAATTAACATAATCAGCGAGTCACTTCGCTAGAAATAAATAAAAATTTACCTCGGCCTGCATAGTGCTCAGATTGTTCCTCTATAGAGAAAATTTGGAGAATTTAAAAAAAAAAGTATTGAGACAATAAACAACAAGTATGAATCAATTTAAAAATAGTATTGTCTGAAAAATATAAATACAAATTACGGAAAATTACATAGCTGTTGAATACCATGTCAAAACATTGAGAGAATATTATATCCTTTAAATGCTGATGTCACAAAATGGTAATATGCCGAGTCTTTGATTGTCATTGACCACATATTGCAGGCATACATAGACAAATATGTCATTGTTGTATTGGTTTCGTTATTTAAAATATTTTACTGTGATTATAATCTACATCTATATACCGTGTTTCCCCGAAAATAAGACATCCGCAGAAAATAAGACCTAGCACAGATTTTGCTGAATTGCGAAATATAAGACCTCCCCCTGAAAGTAAGACCTAGCGAAGTTTTTTTTTAGTCCAAACGGTCATCGACAGATGGTTGAAAGTACAGCCACTGATTGGTCAGCAGACAATTACGCCACACGGCATGATTTGCATAAGACTATGGCTTGGGAATCACAGATTTGCATAACGTTACGGCTGGTGATGGCTAANAAACGTTGTAAAATTAAAGATTTGCTTAATCATCTGACGTCAGTAAAATAAACGTCATTATATTCAGCATCAATATGAGACAAAGATTCTGTAAACTGTCGACGTTTTCTTTAACAATAGAATCGTACCGATTATCAATCTAACACCTTTCGAAGTGAAATTTAATTGAAATAACGCAATTTCCGGGTTGCCTCAAAAGTCCGTATACAGTTACTCAGGGAATCCTACACTTCCCGTGTCCAGAACTGGTCGCTTTACTTATCTATCAAACTCCGTTTCTGAGATTACGGAATGACTGACAGACAACAGTGGGAATTTACAGGTCTCCAATTTTTTTCAAATTGTATCCTAATAATGACCTTGTTTTTTATAACCGTAAAAAATAACAGATATTTACAACAAATTCTTGCTTCAAAATCTAATTTTTATTGTAAAGTATATAAAGTTTTTACCGTCTCAAGGGTCGTTATGTGTAAAACTTTTCTATATTTTTCTTCCTGATATTCTTCTCCAAATATAATATTTTCTCTAATTGTTCCGTTAAATATCCATGCTTCTTGTGAAGAATAAGATATTTTTCCTTTCACTGATACTGTTCCAGAAATAATAGGAATCTCTCCTAGTATTGACATCAATAAAGATGTCTGACAAAGAAAAAACTTTAGATTAGTAAAGAGGAAAACAATACTTAGTAATAATGATCTTAAACATCAATCGTAAACTATATTATTTAATAAAATAAACTTTCTTTAAATATATAGTTATACTGTATTAGTAAAGTCATGTGATATATTTCATCTAGGACAAGAATCTAATAGAACTACGTCTCTTCATCTAGCAGTATTTGTTCACTGTATCACTGTATTGTTTCAGTAAAAAGTAGGAATTTCGAAAATACCGCATTATCTAGCAATATCTGCTGAATTTCAGAAATACAGTAGATATCACTCTCAGAGTTGGAAAATTGTCGTCAGTTTGGGTAATCAAGATAGCATCACCTCTGAATAACAGCTGAATTAAAAACTGTTCTATTATCTGACAAATCCTCTCTCCAAATTTGTTTTGAAAATATTGATTAAAAGTGATTTTTATAAGTACAGGTCAAACAACTACCGTACTTTCAGGCGTATAATAAGACGATCCCCGACTTTTGAGAGGATTTTCCTATGTTAAAAAGTCGTCTTATACGCCAGAAAATGCAGTGGTAGTGTTGCTGGCATCAAGACCAGATGCAAGCATTATTAATGATATTTGCGTGTATTTCTGCTCGTTGTATAAGTAGACTATATTTCTATAATGGATTGATGAAAGCCTAGGCGTATATATTCCACGTTTTGGAAACTAACTTGCTTACTTTCAGAAGAGTGCAGTTGCGGAATCGTTTCTTCTCATTCTATCAAGATAACATTGAACTGTACAAGTTTAATTAAGGTAATCAGCGAGTCACTTCGCTAGAAATAGGCCTAAATAAAAATTTACCACGGCCTGCATGATGCTCAGGTCATTCCTCTACAGAGAAAATTTGCAGAATTTTAAAGAAAAAATTATTGAGACAATAGGCAATAAATATGAATCAGTTTAAAAATAGTATTGTCTGAAAAATGTTAATACAAATTCCGGAAAATTACATAGCTGTTGAATATCATGTCAAAACTTTGTTAGGATATTATTCCTTAATTAAACCAGGTGTTGCCAAACTTTTATCCCTTAGGGGCTACTTTTTCGGTAAAATATAGTCTGCGGGCGACTATGAATATGGGCAAACAATTTTAGGATTTTTATATGCGCGTGCATTAACATTCATTTGCATTGTTCATCGGGATAAATACAAACAGTATGGGTACGTTGCACAGACAGTCTATTATTGTAAGAATAATTTATCGAATTAAGATTTTTAAACATTAATTTAAGTGAAAGCAAATTGTTCAACTTTAGCTTCGCGGGCTACTTTCAAAACTTTTGCGGTCGACCGCAGTCTACGCGTTGGCCGACCCTACTTTAAACAGTGATGTCACAAAATGGTAATATGCCGTGTCTTTGACTGTCATTGACCAAATATTGCAGGCATACATAGGCAAAAATATCATTGTCGTACTGGTTTCGTTATTTAAAATATTTTACTGTGATTATAATTTACGTATAATTTTTTGCAAAATTTTTGTAAATAAATCATGTGGTCGACTTCTATCTTACTGAGTTGTATTATAACTATGTATAATTACATAGAGTAAAGTAATGAGATTTTTGGGAGAAAAATGCACACGTACAATAAAAGTTTCTACATTATAGACTATATATATCATGTATATACGAAGATTGAAAAGTGAAATTATTACCTTTCCTGATCCAACTGAACCAATAACAGCTAACAATTCTCCAGGTTGTACACATAACTTAATCCCATTTAATGTTAATCCANTGAATGGTACACACTCGGTAAGTAATCCTACAATTTTTTGTTTATAACGTAGTTTATACGGATTATTTCCAAAAAAATATACGTATTTTGGAAATGTTGAGTCGGATTAGTCTAGAATCGATTAATTTTATGGAAGAAAACCTTTCAACCAGCCGTAGTCTGTAAATTTTACACGTGTCGGGCTGTGATTGGAAAGACTCGTAAGAAATGGGATTCCTAAACAATGGAACGTATCTATGATCTTATGGGGGGGGTCGACTGTAATAAGATTTTTGGAAAAAAAATAAAAATGCATAGGTACAATAAAAGTTTTTAAATTATAGACTATATATATCATGTATTACGAAGATTGGAAAGTAAAATCATTACCTTTCCTGATCCAACTGAACCAATAACAGCTAACAATTCTCCAGGTTGTACACATAACTTAATCCCATTTAATGTTAATCCGATTTTCTAAAAGAAATATATAATTAAAATACATAAAATTAAACCATAAAATTGTAATAAATTATAACTCTTTAACTTGTTGTGTACCCACCAATTTTTAATTTTAATGTAGTTAAACATAAAAAATACTTAAAACTGAAAAAAACGAAAGAAATGCGTTAATTTTGAAGAGAAAGCTTCAAAGTTTAATTTCCATTGTCTTGGCTTCTTGTGTAATCTGACACAAATGAGTCATTGTGTTTACAGCTGGATGTCCTTGAGAACAGCTGGTGTTGGATTTCCTGTAACATTCTCATAGAAGTCTCAGGATGATCACGGTTTAAAGTAGGATGAATACTAGCTGGCCGTATATTTTTTAAAATTTTTAAAAAATTACGATTTTTATTGCCTTTTCCGACCCTCCGACTTAATTAAACTTATATATAGTAAAATATATTAATTTAAAAAATTAAAAAACTATTACAATCGCGATAATTTTTTTGTGCAGAAAAAAGTTTTTGAAAAAATTTGGAGACTTAAAAAACATTGAAAAACCCAAAAGAAAACTTTTTTCAGAGGGTCCGAACGCCCGAGTTTTATGTAACGCTATGGACCCTGCCAGAGTTAACTCGGGAAGGGTCCATAGCGATCATAGGGATACGGACTATGCCCGAGTTAACTCGGGATATGGGCTTAAGTTGTATAATATTATGCCTTAAAGCAGCGTTTCTCAAAGTGGGCGATAACGCCCCCTTGTGGGCGCTGGAGGCTTTCAGGGGGGCAGTAGAAGGCTCAAAGAGAATTGGGGGGCGTTAAGGAAATATAGAGGGGCGACGGCAGAAAAATTCTATATATAAAAATTCGACGGAATATATATAAAATGTTGACATTTTATATATTTTTTATTTTTTATTGAAGGTCACAACTTGAATATTTCTAACACATTGACTTTTATTTTAGCTCAGCGTTTCTCAAAGTAAGCAATAACGCCCCCTTCTGGCGCGATGAATAGATCTATGATAGAGGCAGGGTATTGAACGGTGACCAAAGGCAAAATTGGGGCTGATAAGAGGAAACATTGCGTTTAATGGTTTCCAGATGATGAGAACAATGTACAGTAAGGGCACAAAGTGTGAGATTCATAGAAAAGT
>NW_019385655.1:131051-134736 GCF_000671375.1 Centruroides sculpturatus | reverse complement strand
CAGGGCTGTCCAACTGGCGGCCCGCGGGCCGTATACGGCCCGCCAAATAATTTTTACGGCCCCCGAGTACATTTTACTATGAATAAATTTATGTTACTAAATTATTATTATTAATATTAAAATTATTTTACTATGTGAAAATTTAAATCTAATTTGAATTTAAAGTAGGTACTATTTAGTTTGCGTAACTTCACTTAACCTGGCTGAATACAGCAGCAACCTTTTTGGCCCCCGAAATGTTTGGTGAAGAAAATATGGCCCGCGGGCTATGATAAGTTGGACAGCGCTGATATACACTAAAAATAAAATTTGCGATTTTGACTGTAAAAAAGCAATCGTATCCTAAAAATATAATATTTTCGCTGTTATATTTTAAAATTGAAATGCAAGTATAAAAATATATGAGTGAATACAAAAACTTAAATCATAAAGAATTTTTAAGAGAAATTGACACCTATTTACGTGTTATATACAAGAATTTAAAAAGATCATGTGTAAGGAGTGAATCACGAAAGCAGCTACCAGTTTTGAAGTGATGTATCCAATTGGCCACAGCAGTGATCGAAAATTAAGCTTTTAAACAAAATGAAGTGACTAATTGCAAAAAATATATCCTTGTCTTGATTTCCATTATCTACTTAAGAGATTTTTACCATACTTTCTTATACAATTATTGATATTATCTGTTAAAGTGTTGCATGAGTGGAAAAGTGTTTTCTAGTAGTATTATTCGCTCAGTTCGTATTGCATTAGGTTTAAAGTATTTAAAATCCGTCCATACAGTACAATTCAACAAGGACTGCTTTTTAGATAAGCAAACGATTTTATATAGAACTAGTTATGCGACTTCTACAAATTACACTAAAGTAGTATAATAAAAGTCACATAGCAATTTCGATGTAAGTAATATAAGATATGTAATTGTAAAATAAACGGGTATATTAGTATCATGCCAAGATTAAAAATACATAGAAAAATTTACTCACATTATTCCATGTAGCCGTAACATTTTTCATCCATATTCCACATTCATTTTGTTTCGTCTTTTCATTTGCAATTTCGCCTGAATTATTTTCTTTTTCTTGAAGAAGAAGAAAGTCCTAAATAAAGTAACCAAATATTATTATGAATAGGAAGATATTGAGTATAAAGCTATTTAAGAAATTTTCAATAAATGATTAACACTTAAATCAATACATCGTATTATTTCTATTGTTTTACCTGTACAAAAGAGTCTAATTTTCATATAAAGGAGTATATAATACAGATTCATATTATAATACAAATTATTATAAGAAATTCAGAGGGAAAACTATACGATAAACATTAGTACATTTAAACACTGCGGTATTGTTTTTTATTGTATTGTAAATTTAAATTTACTTAAGCTAACTATTTGTATAACATTCTCAGCTTTTGTTGTGAAATTCTAGACACATCGAACACAATATCTATTCAGTAATTAATTATTGTCGATTAGAGAAGTAAAGTAATAATATAGGTAACTTAGAGATAATGTTAGTTGAACATATTCAGTGTTTCTCTACTATTCTTTAGATACAAAACGAAGTACGACAAAATAAATAGAATGTAAAGAATGTTCCGTCATAATTTTAATGCAAATTTTAAAACACGGGGCACAATAGATTCGATGTGGTTCATGTTTGTTCGGCACCACGCGATATGTTTGATATCACATGAAGAAGGGGAAGATGTGCTTGCGATTCAGATAAAGATGAAAGTTATTTTGTGTACGTACGTTCGCATGTACATGTATGTACAGTACGTTCTCAGATAAAAAGCGTAAGAGAAAACATTATATGTACTACAATAAAAATTAATTCAATTAACAATATATAGGCTAAAGTAAAGTCTTACGAAGTTAGCAATGTATTATCACGTACTTACCCACGATATCACGAAATAATCATCTGTATTTGTATAACTATATTTATAACGATAAAAAGCAACACTGTAATCTAGAGATAATGGTGCAATATATAGTATTGTTAACATTACCATTTACGAAATGTATCTCCGATAATTAAAGAATAATTAATTTTTATCACGAATTTACCAATGTTTATTCCATAATGGTTTATTAAAATAAAAAAGTGTGATTATTTTAAAATACATAAAACAGCGTTTAAACCAGTAACAAGTAAAATTAATTAAAATCAGATAACAGAAATTATTTTTCTTANTTAAGATATCATATCTTTTCCTAATATAAACTCTAAGAAACTGTACCACTCGCAGCTGAATATCAAATAGCAATCTGCCAATGGTAATCAATCAAATTTTGCGAAAAATGGATCATATATTTAAATTCAGCACCCTCGAAAACCATTTAAAACGTATTTTATGCTGACCGGTAACATTGTATTATACAATTTTTCTATTAAATGCCATCATATCGCTTGTCCGATAAAAATGAGTCTGTTGTGGAAGGAGGTCGAAGTAATTCGACCAAAAGTAGCCGTTGACCCCCTCCCGAAAGAGAGAATGGTCAACGACTGTTAATTAATATTTGTCTACTATTAATAATTAAAAAGTGATCAGTGTTTGATGGATTGTGATGACTGCGCACGTAATCGAAGTTGTTAACCTTAACGCTAGAAAGACTTCATATGATTTGTTCAAATAAAATATCTTGTAAAAATGTGTTAATATTTATGTTTATGTGATAATAAAGTGTTTACATTTTTGCAACAAACTACGATTGAAGGTTGTTCTCGTAAATATCGCGTTCATAGAAAAATTATCAGGCTGCAATTTGAAAAAATTGTAGACCAATAAATTCGGACTGATGTCCCTCGTCTATCTGTATGCCTGTCTGTCCTTAAACTCGAGAAATGTGTTATATAGACGAAAGTCGAGACCAGATATGGTTTGGAGCAGGAGACCTAGATTAACTATATATGAAATTTTTATGCAAACCGAAAGTCACGTTACATCAGAAAAAATCAGTTCAAAATGAGTTCTCTGAACGAAATTAGATAGATGATCGACACAACTCTATTGCTAACAGGAAAAACTATAAAGTACAGAAGCAAAACACCATTAAAAAGTTGAGAACATTGTGACAAAAAGTTGCAGCCTGGCATTGTCACGATGTCACAATAAATAATCGTTCGTTAGAATTAGTTTCGTTTATTTGGTTAGGGCAACGTGCCAGATGAGCGATAAACCAAGGGAGATCCATCCCGAAAAGACTTTTATGGAAAGCTGGATTTTATTTAAGTGTTACTAACGTGAAGAAAACAAAGCTTTCAGAAGTTGCGTTAAAGTTCTGTTACTGGTTAAAAAGGTTTGTTTGTGTTTAAATAAGGCGAATTCGTACTTTTGGGAATTTTCTTTATTATTAACTATATTTCAAAAGATTTTCTTGCGATTTTAATTTTAAAAAAATTAGTTGTTGATTTACGTTCGATTAATACATTCCGTTTGTTCATTCACAATCTATTGAAGCTGTGTAAATCAGCAAATCGAATGGAGATAAAAATTAATTAATTTATAGAAATCCAATAAATAGTTTCGGGTGCGATGTTCGACATTATCTAATTCAGCGGTATGAGAATGTAACTGCCGAGTTTCTTAGCATTTCGCTTAACGGTCTAGGCGTATATAGCAAACAAACAATCAAATATCTAAACTTTCTAATTTATATATATATATATATATA
>NW_019385655.1:111457-130900 GCF_000671375.1 Centruroides sculpturatus | reverse complement strand
TTAAATTTCTACAACCATCGAACGAGCTAAATATTCATAAGCCATATATACTGTCAAGATATGGACATGTAATATTGCTATTCATCTGTGATTTCTTTTACAATTAAAAACAAATTCAGATTTTAAAGCAGAATTTTCAGGGAAAGAGGTCTTTAATATGAAAAGAAAACAAAAATAGTATGATTATACTTACTTTCTGATTTTTTCTATTAACGAAGCGAATGGCAACTCCCAAGTGTACATTTTAACTAATCTCATGCCAGCAATTACCTCGTTCAACAGATTCAACCTTTCGTCTCCCAATACAGCTGCCTGCAATCTGTCAATACGCAATTTATTTAAAAAGACATTCGTTTTTAAAATTACGTAAAGTAAATTAACAAAATTCTAGTAAAAATTTTACTGACATTTTAAATTATGAAGTTGACACGTTTAAAGTTTATTGCATAAAGTGAATATAAAAAATATTTATGAAGTAATTACTAAAACTACGTAATTTATTATCATCTATTCAAATTTCTAAGTGAATTTATTGCTGAAAATTATTATAGCACTATGTTACCTTAGTTAATTTTACAAGAAGTGGAAACAGTTAAATTTTAGGTATTAGTTATTTTTTCCCTGTGAAGAGCAGTTTAAAAAAAAGTTTAGATGCAGAAATTTAAGTTTAAAAAAATATATTTCTAGATAATAATAAACAGTACAGTTACCTTTACAAATAATTACAGATATTGATATTATAAAACATTATTAATTAACAATAAAAAATTAATAAATTTTTGTAACCATGCTATATGTTGTAAATCCTTCCCATTATTTCTGAATTTTCTCATAATGATGTAAAATTGAAATCATAAAATTCTGATAAAATTTACTGGCACTTTTTCAAATTAGACACCTGTGATACCTTTTGTAATATAACTAACATATGTGGAGATTCTTATATGTAATAGTCCTGTTCATTTTGTTACCAATATTTAGTAAGGATCTGTATAAATGTTTTCTTGCTATGTGAATGTAAAGATTCAGATAAATAATAACCTAACCTTCTCGAAGAAGTTTGCAGTACTTACCATTTTACCATGGAGTAAGAGCAAGCAAACTGCTTCATAAGAAACATTAGACCAAATACTTTTAACTTATTATGCTAAATTTTATACCTTATATAATAAAGATGGAGTTCTTCGATTGATAGCAACCGCAATTTATAATAAATTTCTACTCATAAAAAATGATTCTTCCCCTTTACTTTTGGACGTATGGCAAATCAATTGTTTGCGACTATTGCATTTTCAGTTCTCTCCAAAACAGAAAAAAATTCTAGGCTGATAGTATTTATATCCTACTTGGAATAATTATTTTATAGTCATTAAGTATGAATTTAGCCCAGCAATTTCTTCACACTAGGTTTATAATGAAGAAAATTGATTTTTGAGACTAACACTTCAAGCTACTTTCTGCGCTGAAATGCATTTTTCAAATATAACCAATCTGAAAATGCGAGAGCTGTCACATTAATTAAGTGATGCAGTTTTATAAAATATCTTTGAATATTTTGAAGTTCTAAACTGACTTGATTGATTAAGAAGAAAAAAATTTAATTAAGTAAATAAAATTCTGCTAATATAACTGAGTTACAGAGAAGTAAACACACTACAGGTAACCCCCGTATAACACGGCACTTCTATAGCACAGATTCTCTCTGACATGGTTCGAGAATTGGGTAAAACCCTCGTACAACATAAAATCTAATAAATTTTTACATACTTAAGTAATAATAGTTCACGAAGATTATCATTTTCGTGAACTATTATTACTTAAGTATGTAAATTTTCTTTTCTCTCTTTCTATCGATACACATGGTCCTTTTCGAAATTTGTTTCAATGTTGCCAGATCTCGACGCTTCTGCTTCTGATGTTGCCAGATGTTTTTCCTTCATTCCATACTTGCTTTATTCTTTATAAGTGCTTAGCACCATATGAAAAAATTTATAAAGATCTTTTAACTAGAAACAAGCGATTTAAAATTACATACATTTTGCAAAAGGTGAAGCGTGGATCTGAAAATAATGCAGAAAAATGCTCAGAGGATAAGGATAACTTGCCAAAAAGAAAACGCTCTCGGTTAATAGTGCTTTTAGTGATAACGAAGAAAACATTGTTTAATTTATATTAATATGTATCACTTAAGAAAATTTTAATAAAGATATTTACGTTAATTATGAAAATATAATAGCATGTTTTTTTTAATTTTTGAAAACTAACCCTCCTTTTCGTACCAGTTCTTTGTTTCGTATAACACGGATTCGCATAACACGGCAATTTTTTGGAACGTAACTACCGTGTTATACGGGGGTACCTGTATACCTTTATTCATTTCAGATGTATGTCATAATTATGTAACTTAAAACAATAATTACCTCAATTTTGAGTATAGTTTGCCCAACACAATTTGTAACGGAACGTACAGATAAATTACCGAAAGTCCAACTACAGGGGCCCATCTGCAGTATTGCCATAGCATCAATACAGCAATAATTAGTAGAAAAGGATTTGTGATTAAATATGGGATGGTAAAGATATTCTGTGAATAAAATATAAACATTTAATACATATAAAGTGAAAGATAACAGAGTATATAATTTATGTTTATTCGAAAAATTAGAAGTGTGTCGTGAAAAATACAAGAATAGTTTGTTATAGTTTGTTAATAAATTTTTCTGGCAAGAAGATATTAATTAACACAATAAAAATAATATTTAAAAAATAGTCATATAAACTTACGCTATAAAATTTGTTGACATCATTTGCTAGAAGATTTACAATTTGTCCTATATTCGATTTTCCCAGAGATGAAGAACTTAAATTAATTGCCTGGATATAAATACTTCAAATTAAAATAAATACGAAATATAATTCCAAACATTGTTATTTATCAAACAATTAATATAAACTCTAATATTTTTAATACGATAACTTCATTTTCCTGCAAATAACGCGTGTCAATGTATACCCCAGAAAATATTATTTAAAACAGAAATGAAATATTTACATTACCCATATGTTATGTACTATATGATCAACCATTGCTTTACTGGAAACAGGGATTATGATTATAATTGGCATATAACCCGCACATCACACTACTTCCATCATTATCGAAGCTAGTTCAAACTGAGATAATCACGAGTTAAATTGGCAAAAACACGTATAAATTCTACTTACTATTAATGTGAAAACCTGAATATTAATTTCATTTATTTTATAAATTTATAAAACTCAAGNAAATATAATTCTAAATATTGTTATTTTTCAAACAATTAATATAAATTCTAATTTTTTAATACGATAACTTCATTTTCCTGCGAATAATACGTGTCAATGTATACCCCATAAAATATTATTTAAAACAGAAATAAAATACAGAAGAGCGTCGTTTATCCGAAAGTCGGTTATTCGAAACGTCTGTTATCCGAAAGAATTCCAGTAGCAAATTCAAATGTTTGCTAGTGCTGTGGCGCTGCAATCTTTGGCTATATTTTGGGCTACTCCAATATTTTTTATATTTGTGTATGTTTTAGCTGCAGCACTGGCACTTTTGTGTGGTGTTTTTCTGAGGACTGTATGTCATGCTGAATTGAACGTTTTTGATACTAGATAACTTCTAAAGTATAATTTTTTTTTGTTTTTATATATTTCAATATATTTATTTCGTTTGTACAAAATAAAAAAATAATTTTTAACGATACAATAGCCACGATTATTATTTTAAAAAATTTACATTAGGCTTAACATCGACGAAAATTCAACGCGAAGCGACACGCAAGAGAAAAAATTTCAACACTGGGTAGGTTAATGTATTTTTTCGTACATAATCGGTTATCCGAAAAATAAGTTATACGAACAACCCGTCCCCAATTGATTCGGATAAACGACGCTCTACTGTATTTACATTACCTATATGGCATGTACTATATGTATAAGATCAACAGTTGCTTTACTGAAAAAAGGGACTATGATTATAATTGTCATATAACCCACACATCACATTTCCTCCATCGTCATCGAAATTAGTTCAAACTGAGATAACCGACGAGTTAAATTGACAAAAACACGTATAAAATCTACTTACTATTAATATGAAAATCTGAAGATTAACTTCATTTATTTCATAAAGTTATAAAACTCAAGATAATATTTAGTCACTAACTTGTACATTTTTTTTTAACTTTTGAGGGAAATTAAGGGAAAAAGGACGTTTAGTTTTCTTTCCCACCAGTTTACTTCCTTTCGAAAAGTTTTTCACATTCTTTGACTAAAATTTCGACCTAAACTCATCTTGATCAGTTGACGAAAGCTCTTTATTAAAAAGAAATTTTGATATAAAATTTTTTTGCGCTATTTTTGTCGCCAGTCCGTCATTTCTGACACTACTTTAACCTTGTTCCAGAGCTCCCTTAAAATTTAACTTCCACGTAACAAGTCAATTAACGTATCAACTTCCACCTTGACCAACATATCAGCCAGTATATTTTTATCAAGAAAAAAACCAGATTATTATAAAGGTACTATGTTCATAATTGTAAAATAGTAATTATCTTTATAGTAAAAATAGTAAAATAAATCATGGCCGACGTTATTTAACATTTAATAAATATAAAATACGATGCTTTCGCAAAAGATATTTTTTTCCGAAGGCAGTAGCCTAAAAAGGAAGACTTCTTTGTACTTTTAGTAATTTTTAATAGATAATTGATGGTGTACAACGACAGGAGGAAAAGCAAGGACACGGGTTTTTATTCTTTTTGAATGCGTCGTATCGTATATTATATATTTATTATAAGTAATTATCTTATTTAAAATATACAATTATACTATATACAACAACTGATGTTTAGACATTTTGTTTTAACATTATATTTTACTAGCAGATAAGCTCGGCGTTGCTTGGGCAAAAAGTAACAATAGCGAACATTAAGGTTATCACATTATAGCCAATCTTACCCGTTTTCACAGTATGCAAGAATTAGGTCTACCTGCTTCCAGACTAATTAGAGAAATTTTAGATGGGTCTGAAAATATGTTGTATTTGTCGCGAAACGCAAAAAAACTTGATCCGCGCCTGTAAATCTTGCACGTCGCGTTTTCTTAACACTTCCATTATTGTCACATCCATTCTAAACATTTCCATTGTTACTGAAAATTTCCATTATTGAACATTAATCCTCTCTTTCTCCCTCCCGGGGGTGAATTTCGAAAAATCCCTTTTTAGTGTGCGTTCTCGTGACGTGCACTAACTACCGTGTTTCCCCGAAAATAAGACATCCGCAGAAAATAAGACCTAGCACTGATTTTGCTGAATTGCGAAATATAAGACCTCCCTCTGAAAGTAAGACCTAGCGAAGTTTATTTTTAGTCGTAACGGTCATCGACAGACGGTTTAAAGTGGCCGTTGGCTTTTTGAAAGTACAGCCACTGATTGGTCAGCAGACAATTACGCCACACGGCATGATTTGCATAAGACTATGGCTTGGGAATCACAGATTTGCATAACGTTACGGCTGGTGATGGCTAATTGGTCAGCCGGGAATCACGCCACATGACATTTGTATAGTGCTACGGTTCAGTAAGCACTAATTGGTCATCGAGTCCGATGTTGACGCTATAAAAAGGCGACAGTTCGACACATCGGATATACGTCACTCTCGTCTAAGTTCGACTTGGGAATTTTTTTGTTCAATAATAAATGTGAATTCTTCTTCCTGGAAAAAATAAGACATTCCCTGAAAATAAGACCTAGCGCACTTTTCAGAGCAAAAATTAATATAAGATACTGTCTTATTTTCGGGGAAACACGGTATGTACCAAAATTCAACTTTCAACGTCTAACCGTTTGGGCTCTGCGCTTATTATTATTATTATTATCAGCCTGTCTCGATTATATATATAGATTATATAAAAACACGGATCGTCTATAATATACTGTACATTTTCAATTATTATACTTTTCAACTACTGTTTCATTTAGCGTAGTGATCCATAACATTTAAATTTTTTACATTCTCAACCCATATCATACATCTTAATTTAATTACTACCGAAATTCACACCGAACTCTAACTTCGTTAATTAATAGTTATTTCTAGTTTTACTTTAACTAAAAACATACAATCTACTTAAATAGTACACAACACAAAAGGTAACGTTGTGACCCCAAAACGTATAAAATCGATGAAAAATCACAAACCTTTAAAGCAATGCAAGTCTCCTTCCATTAAAACAGTATATATATAATGTGAAAAGAAAGTAAATAAAGCGAGAAAACTAAAAAATTAACTATTTTTATGTATAAGACTAAAAGAAGTTTAAAAACAAATTGAACGCATAAAATGACATAAGTTAATTAAACAAACAGGAAAAAACTGCAATATGTTTCTAATAATATATTTAATACTTGCCTTATTGTATATGACAGTGCATAAAGCTACCTTTAACTTCATGCCTAATACTTCTGATATAAAGTAATTAGTATTAAATGTCAACAAATAAATCGCTGTTAGTCCACAAAATCCTGCGGCTAATAAATAAACTTTTGGTTCATTCCCCTCCGATTTGTTGTCAAAATAATATATTATTAATCCTAAAATGTATGCTTTGCTTGTAACTATGACAGTTTCCTAAAATACATAATTAGAATATTATAAATCATCTTTAATGGCAAAAATAATTTCAATTCGTAGGCACAGTACCTGAATAAATACAAGTAGAATTACAATTAAGTATTTCCACCCAATGAATCGTAGCATTGCTTTTACTGTGCTTGGATTTCTCTTCAGTAATTCCTTATTCCATTCTCTAAAATACACAGAAAATTGCTACAAGTTAAGAATATATTACATTTGAACTTTATAATATTTTGAAGCAATCACAATTTACCAATCCTTAAGAAACCACGAGTGATGTATAAAGTCTTAACTATATTACGCCCTTGTAACAAAATGGATTCTATAATATACTAAAAAATTTTAAATATATTAAACCTTCTTCAGATTTTAAGAAATTAGCATCTCACTCATACACCCATTGTAAAAGCCTATGTGCTTCTGTTTCCATAAAAACGTTAGTTATGTCACGCATATACTATTTTACTGTTTACTCAGATTTTATTTCTTGGTACAGTATTGTTGTTAGTGCGGAATATTGTTTTCTCCCATCCTCATAAAAGGATCAGTACTAAACGACAACAAGCCATCACGTTATAGCTTCTCGACAGGCTTTAGGCTTATATTTTATTAATTATCGGGCATTCTTAATAATCAGGCATCCTGATGTGCAAACCATGGTCACACGTGCAACATGTGACCATGTTGCATGTGTTGCATTTGACAATTGCTGTCGCATGTATAAAATTATTTCGCTGTTATTTTTAAAAAGAAAGCACTTTTCAATTAACGTTAGTTGAAGATCTTTTGCGTAAGGGAAATTATGTGAAATGCAAATTAGAAAAATTTTTATAGAACTGTTTAAATTAAATAAATGTAGAAACGGTTTTATTCTGATACTGTATCAAGGAAATTTTATATCGTTAAGAACTTGACAAAATGCAGAAATTGAAGTATTCGATGCGATAGGACAAATTAACTGCTATAAAACAGTTAATTTGTCAGTTAATAATAGTTAATTAACAGTTAATAATACGATGTATATAATTCGTCTCTGTAATCCGAAAATTTTTGGTAGACGGACTCACAGCAAAACTATTAGTTAGGAACTCACTTTTATTCTTTAAAAAGTGAGTTTCTAACTAATAGTTTTGCTGTGAGTCCGTCTACCAAAAATTTTTGGATTACAAAGACGAATTATATACATAGTAACATACAGCAGTCCAGATACAGGGTTAATAATACAACATTGTTCATTGACAGATTGACAACAAGAATAGGTTAATTCAAGCACAACGAGCTTATTTCATCTGCACCAGGCAAAAAGTCAACCGAAAAGCCATATTAATGGTTTTTCATTCTCATTACTAACACGAACGTTGTTGCCAACTTTAATACTATCATCACATTACTTTTTCTTGGTTTTCAAGAGTACAGGGCTCCTAAATATTCTATTCTAAAATTCTGTCTTATTAGAAGAAAGTAGAGACGCAACGGAAGCTGCAAGTATCTCTATCCTAGCAATACTCCTCCTTCTTTTGTCGCAGGTGAGCTTGTAAAAGCCAAACGTTAACAAAATTTTCCAATTGCTTTATACATACACACTACGGTGACTTTTTTCAACACTTGGAAGATTATTCATCTCTTTATTCCGTTGGTAATTGAATAAAGATATAAATAATCTGCCAAGAATAATCTTGATTGGTAATTGAATAAAGAGAAGAATAATCGGCCAAGTGTTGAAAAAAGTCACCGTAGTGTGTCTGTATAAAGCAAAGTAAACTACAACACGGTTTCATCAGAATCAAAAGAATTTTCCAACTTAATTCGAATAGAAGATACAACAGCATAGGAAAATCGACTAAATCACAGATGAAATGAAAAAAAAAACAATTTCCATTAAGGTTTTACCATGTAACAATGTGAACATCTTTACAGTGACCAAGAGAAAAATATCTTAAGTCCATCTGGAAAACTCAGATCTAATCTCTGTCAATTTGTTGTTCTGAATCCTTTGTTTATCTCTAACATACGCTACAGTAAGAGCTTAGGGATTAAGATAACTGGACAGTTTATACGTAGTGAATTGAAAATGCGATAAGCAGCACCTGAAATTAATATTTTTGTAACCACTTCAAAACATACTGTACATATATTAAATTCACCATATTTATTCCAAGGATGTCATTACTTCAATTCCAACTTTTTCGTAAAACGTTTCTATCCGCTATACAGCTTAAAGTAGAGTCAACATAATCCTACCCTCACCACCAGAAATGGCGCTGTATGCAATGATGTTGAACGAAATAAGACATAAAGACAGCGGTTGAAAATGTTTTTAATTGTTTGTAATACGTGTTACAAAGCGTTGAATGTGGCATTCACCACTTTTCTCAAAGCAAGTTAAATCGCATTACTGTGTTCTTGACAATAGCTCAGCATATCAGGAGGAATATTACTATGTTACTGATATGTTGGTGTATCACATTTTTTAATTCTGCCAAATTGTTTATTTCCATTTTCAACCAGTCTTCATGTCTTATTTCGTTTAACAATATTGCATACAGCGCCATTTCCCGTTGGTGGTAAATTTTTTTACTATTTTTTTGGGGGGAAATAAAATCCCATGACTTTTTGTAAACTACACTCATGTGCAAAACTTAAGGATAATGTGGTGTAAGGTATTTATGACAGGAAAAACAAAGAGAATTTCCCATATATGGATTGCAGGTTGCATTGCAAATGGTTTCAAACTGCAAACAGTGGGAGAAAATGTACAGCGTGGGTAACATGGACGACAATTGAGAATTGTGTGAAAATCAGAAAACGTACCCATGTGTTAGTCCAGGAAGCAAGGTGCGGCACAGGGACATTAATAGTGTGTGTGATCACCCCACACTGCAAGACATGCACCACAATGCGAATGCATGCTGAGAATGAGGTTATCAAGAAGTGGCTGGGATATGGCTTCCCATTCTTGGACCAGTGCTTCCGTGAGCTCGGGAATGGATCTTGGAGCTATTTGACGACATGCAATTCACCTGCCAAGTATGTCCCATGCATGCTCTATTGGGTTCAAGTCGGGCGAGCGACTGGGCCAATCAAATTGTCTAATATCTTTTGTTTCGAGGTACTCATCCACTACACCTGCTTGATGGGGACGAGCATTATCATTTATCAGAATGAACTCACTGCCCACTGCACCTCGAAAGAGATAAACATATTGGTCCAGAATGGCATCCAATACACCGCACCTGTGATCAAACCCCGTGGGATGACATGCAGGGGAGTGCGAGACCCCAGGATGATGTCACCCCACACTATGACTCCTCCACCTCTGTATTGATCCAGTTCAGTAATGTTCTCTGGACAGAACCGTGTCCCAGGTTCTCTCCAGATTAAGACACATCGTGAATCCCGCTGAGACCAAAATTGGATTCATCTGTAAACAAGATATTTTCCTGGGTCCATGTGTGATGTTCCCTGGACCAATTCAAATGAGATCTTCTTTGCACTTGGTTTAATGGAACATATCTTGCTGGTCTTCTGGCATACAGGTGTTCCTCAGCTAACCATTATAAACCTTGAAATGTTGGTCGCTGTAGCAGCTGCAAGATCTCTAGTGAGATCCATAGCGGTTCTGTGTCGATTGCGTCTCTCTGTTAGGCGTAATTAATGGTCCTCTTGGCCAGTGGTACACCTTGGATGGCCTCTACCACACCTCCAAGTGATATTTTCACCATTCTGAAATCGTTGCCAGACCCTTGAGATGACACTTTGGGGGACACTCAATGCATGCGACACTTCCATTTGGGTCTGACCGCACTCCAGTCGTCTGACGATTCGTCCAGGCATAAAATCATCAAACAGTGTCTCTGCACCATTCTCCTATACGTGCCCTACCAGTATGGCCAACAACACTGCTGTGTGTATTCAATCAATCAATAATGCAACAAACACTACTATTGGTGTGTTAAAATTGCACGTGGCACGTATCTGACTACATCGAGTGTTTAAAGTGCCACCAAGCAGTAGGTTCATGGATCAAGTGTGACATACAGTCAAGGATTTGAACTAGAAAACACTACATGCACTTACCACTGCTTCCCAACATGTTTTCTATGTAGGGGAAATACGTACAAAATGACATATATGTACAAAATGACATAGGCAACAATTCTAATTTGGCGGTCTCAAGCGCGCAACTGACCACGATACCACGTTATCCGAGCGGCTTTTACTAACCTGTCGAAACGTGAACGCACTCCTCTTATTCTTCCGGGTGTCATGGCCGACGACAAGAGTTGATACGTTACGAGTTTTTTTCGTTGCAACAAGTTTTTTGTATAGATGGTAAGTTTTTCACTATTTTATCTATTTGTGTAGCATTTATTTCAATCCCCAAGAAATTGTTGTTGCACTTAAATAACTTTTTCCATTAAAAATATCATTTTTGTATTTATTTTATAATTTTGTTTTTTTATAACGTTATATGGACAAAACGACATAGTGACGGACATAGTGACATAGGTATGTTTCAGGTTGCTGCAACTACACAACCTCAATATTAGGTATGGAGATCCCGTGCCGTCACTTCTAACGACAATAATACAGCTGAAATAACAGCACCTACCAAACAACAAGCCTATAATCCATGTCAGATTCCATCAGCAAACACTGAGTAAGAATTTTTTTAACTTATTCAATTCAATATCATTCATCTGCTACTACTAAAGAACATCCATCGTCCTTTACTCTCGCTGTGTCTATTGAGGAGATTTCTCCAGTCCCAAAACAACGTTTTATAAGTGGTCAAGGAAAACGTAAGCCAAAAACTCGACAAACCTCCCTAGTTTTAACTTCTATTCCTAATATGGAGGCAATTAAATAAAAAAATGAGCCCAAAGCTCCGCCAAAGAAAAGGAGACGAAAAGTTACTTAAAAGTTACTTGAAGAAGACAGTGAAGAAGAAAATTTTCCTGATAACTCTCAAGATGATGAAGAGGACAGTCCATACATATATTGCAATGATCTTTTTTCCCGATCAAAGCCTGGAGAAGACTGGTTACAGTGCATAAATTGTTTGCGTTGGGCTCACGCTTCGTGCGCTGATGTTTCTAAAAGAACAAAGCGTTTCATTTGTAAACTTTGTCAGTAATTTTATAGTTTTTACGTGTATGTCATTGTGTCCTTACGAAATGTGTCATTTTGTCCTTACATAATGTGTCATTTTGTCCATAGCGTATGGAAAAAATAAATTTTGGCTGATCTCAATTAAACTAACAATATTTTTTTTCTATTATTTTTATTTTATAAATGTTTATTATATTTCATAGGTAAACAACCAAAGATGATTGGTGTAGAATATGACAGTGCTATGATTTACCAATAAAGAGTTATGAACCTAAAATAAAACCATATGTCATTTTGTACGTATTTCCCTTAGATGCACATTATCTTTAAGTTTTGCATATCAGTGTATTACAAAGTTTGATAATATTTTGTTCATTAGTTTTCCTTTTATGGCCATTTCAAAGTGGAACTTTAATTATAAAGACACTGTATTTATATAATGTAACAAAACTGTTTAACGGATAACCCTAACTGCTTAATATTTCAGCAAACTCATTTCATAATAATTACCTAGGTCACAGGCCAATTCCACAATACTTACGTTATCTGTAATCACAGTTTTATTACACGTGACAAGAGTACTTGTCATTTAACAAACATTTTTACGTTATAGATTTCCTTCAGTTTAAAAAAGTATTCAATATAATCTGAATGATTATAAGAAATTGTTAAACTTACTTCTGAAGCTTATTTCCAAGGTACTCTGAAGTATGATATTTGGAAGTTTCGTATAAATCAACTTCTTTTAAAAGTCGCTTTTTTCCTTTAATTATTATTGGAAAAAGCCAACTGAAAGAAATAAATGATTTGTTATTGTTTTTTTATAATCACATTGGCAAGTACTCGAAATTTAAAGAAGAATTTTTTAATAATAAAACTTGTCCTAAAAGTTTTTCCTCGCAGAAGTTTGTCCTAGTGTAACAAAAACTTTATTTGAATGAGATTTAAACCACACTAATTAATATTGAATTAGTAGATAAGCCTGGAGTTACTGAAAAAAAGTAACAACAGCATAAATTAAGTTAGATTATTTCGTTTTTCTAACCCTTCAACTATATTATATCATAATTTTTTACTTATATTTACAAAGGTTGTTTTGTGTATAAATTTATCACACCGACTGATCAATCTAACACATTTTAAAAATTACTTAAATTGTGTACAGTAGAGGAATAAAAAATTTTAAAATGTGTTAGATTGGTCAGTCGGTGTGATAAACCCTTACGAAACATAACCTTTATAGTTATATAGTCGATCTTTCCCATTTTCACTGGGTGCAAGAATTTGGTTCCCCCTTTTCCAAGACTAATTAGAAAATTTTTAGATGGGTATAAAAATATGTTCGATTTCTCGTAGAAGGCAGAAAAACCGCATCTAAAATAGTACAAGAATAGCGGAGCTCTTCAGGGTAATCCTTAACTCTCTTTCTCTCCCCACAGGGGAATTTCCAAAAATCTCTAGTTACAGTGCATTCTCATGGCAGACCCTAACTGTGTACTAAATTTCAAATTTCAATTCTTAACGGTTTGAAGAAAAAACACAACACCTTAATTTGCTGAGAAAAATGTAATGAAAACCAAACGTTTTCATCAAAATCTGTTGGCCATCATCAGGCTAAGACATTCGAATATAAACAAAATAGAACAAAAATTTAAATACAAATAAAATTAAATAACGAACGAAATATATATATAAATGTATAAATAAAAATAAAATAAAATAAAAATTATTATTGTAAACAACAAAATATGTATATAAAAACGAGCACAGGTTAATTAAATATTAAAACGTTATATAACAATACATTATATGAAATTCTATGAAATGCAAGATATGCAAAAAATTACTAAAATCCAGGCATTAAATTAAGAGCTCTCTACTCGTTTGATTAAGTATTTCCAGGCCGAAGGCAACCCTTCCGAATATCTAGAATTAATGCATGCATCATGCAATCGGCTCTTATATATTTCAATTTTTTCGGTGCAAGTGCCGGTGAATGTAATGGTTTAATTAATAATACTTGCTTCGTCCCATTTGACAATTGAGCCCTCAATTTGCGCCAATTGCGATAGTATTGTAGAATTTTTTTTTTGTTTTTTTTTTATTTACATAGTGCTGAGTGAGTGTACTTCAATCTTAACGGTTTGGCTCTGCATTACCAGTAATTATTATTATTATTATTATTATTATTATTATTATGAACTCATCTCGATTATATTATACGATTTACATTTATTGTTAACCTGCAATTTTCAAAAACAGACCTATACATTTTCATTGGTGTCTGTACCTCTGTCTATCTGCCTGGCCGTCCTTAATCGTAAGAACGTTATGAGATATCAGCAAGCCGAGACCAGATCTGGAAAAAGGAGGGAGAAAAGGCCCCGATTAACTATACATGATTAACGATCTCTATGGAATGGAGACGTCGTTCGGATGCTCTCGTAGATGGCCAACATTTGGAACCATAATGAGAGACTGGTCATACCACAGTCCGGTAGATTTTCAATTTTTAGGTACAATACACGGACATCTTTTTGTCGCAGAGAACATTAATACATTGATAAACGTTTTTCCTCACTTTTATTTACCGCATGACTCCTGACATTAGGATTTTATATCTACGTGTATTTTGATTTCTTTTCTTTTACGCTCACTGTCGGTTTTACTGCTCGGCATGTCACCTCTATGTACACACTGTATATATTCATCCCGACTGTGCCTAGCGGTGTCGGGCATAATAAAGTTTATTTTGTCTGTCTGTCTGTCTGTCTGTTGTCTGTCGCAGAGAACTGAAGGATGGCAGCTGGGTGGATAAGACGTGATTCACTGTGCTCTGCGTTTTTGGTGTTTTTTTGAAACGGATAAGATTGGATTGCCTTGTGCCCAGGAGTATAGTCATATTTACTAGTCACTCTAAACTGTTTGGTATGTCACTCTCTCAAATCCGTTAATTGGGGGAAGTTAGCGCTATTTTAAACTTTATTAGTCAGTGGGCTTAGTGGGTGAGAATTTAATCTCTCGGAGGTTTTATGCACGGATTGGAGGAGTATTAGTTCTGTTAAGGTATGGAAATGGTTTAGTTATGTGCGGTACAGCCGCTTTTAGTTCATCCTATTAGATATTAGATATAATGGAGAATTTTCAAACTTTTAATTTTAACCATTGTAACGGTTTTTTTAACGATCGCCAACGGATATTAACGGTTTTTAATGATTCCTCTTCAACGTTTTGCTAACGGTTTTTCCCAGTGAAACTTTAATTGTTGCACCTGTTTTTTTCTCTCTTTAAAAAGTTCGTCTGATTGTAGGCCTACTTTTTACTTCCTTTAGTTTTAGATGTTTTGTTTTAGTTTTTCTGGCTTAGTTAAGTTAACAACTGGGCTGGGTCTACGTTTTTAGGATTAGGCTGTTGTGGCTTCTAAGTGGTTCTCTTTAGTTCTTGCTTTCATCCTATCATGGCAGCTAGTAGCCCCCGGGTTTCATTAATAAGGCCTTTACCGTTCTGAATGGTCTTAAAGACTACTTAGCCTCCAACAGCAGTGGGAGGCTGGGTACCAATGTGCATTCTAGTTACATAATCGTTCAATTTCAAAAAATTATTGAACTCGCCTGCTCGAGCTGCTTCTATAGTTTGTCTGAAGAGCTCTATAAAAAGATCGATTCCTTACCTACAAGGAAGGAAATTGATGAGGCCTTTGCCTCTCAGTCCTCTAAGACAGAGGAAACTATCAACAAGTTTGTTGAGTCGGTACGTGGTTCAGGGCAGGCCCTCTCAGTTGTTGGGCACACATACAGTCAGGGGCATTCTTTTAGCTAAAGTGATGATGTAAGGCATTCAGTTGGACGTTTTAAGGAGGGTTCACCTCCACCCAAGCCATGCTACACAGTTCTGGTATACGGAAACTCAGGAGTTAATGACTCGGAGGCTACGCACAATCTACTTACTAATAACATCAACCCCCATACCCCAAGATTGGAGTGCAGCGGGTAAGGAAAATCCATAAGGGTGGGGTCGCAGTTGACCTCAGCTGCAGAGGAGACATGGTGGTATTCCAGAACGCAGTCTCAAAGGTCTCTGGCCTACATACATACATCCCTAAAAAGCGTCTTCCGTTACTGAAAATTAGCTCCGTTCCAAAACAAGTTGCAAGGGAACATTTGCTGAATGTGGTTTTTCAGCAGAATGGTATGATTGCGGAGGCTTTCACTTTGGAAGAGTTTCAGGGGAAGGCCAGGGTGCGTTTTCCCATTGGGCAACATAGCGCCTTGCATGTCACATGGGTTATCGAGGTATCCCCCGATGTGAGGTCTCTCCTCGTCAAACAAGGGCGTATTAACCTTCAGTGGTCACGTTGCAGTGTAGCGGACTTCGTCCCACTGAACCAGTGTTTCAAGTGTTTAAGATTTGGGCATTTTGCAAAAGATTGTATATCGGATTGTAAGTTTTGCAGCCAATGTTGCGGCAACCACTCGTTCAAGGAATGTGAAAAGAAAGCCGAGTCTCCAAGCTGTGTGAATTGTCTTAGAGAAAGGCAAGATAACCACAGACATAATGTGCTAAATAAAGAATGTCCCATTTTAAAAAGGATGAAGTCACAGGCAATTTTTGGATTCTTGAATATGGACTCGAATAACCTTCTTGATACTAGTCGTCAGATTTCCAAAATACGCTTCGTTCAAATAAATTTGAGAAGAGCCATAGCTGCCAACACACAGATCTGTCAGGAGATGAAAAACTTTGACGTAGGCCTAATACAACAACCTTATTGTGTAAACAACAGGGTGGCCTGCTTTCAAATTAGAGACAATATTATTCAGCATAACAACGGGCAGCCGTGGGCAGCGGACATTGTGGTGACCCCCACACTTAGCCATCGTACCACATCCCAGATAATTCTCCTGCAATATGATTTGTTTAGAGATCACTCTTCCTAAACTACGGGTTATCATTTTCAATATTTACTCCTCTAGTGATTCTAGCATTTCTGATGTGCTTCAACCTCTCTCTGAGGCAACGGGACATTTTAGGCATGCGCAATGTTTAATAGTTGGTGATTTTAATGCTCACTCCCCCACGTGGGGTGGGGAGCATAGAAACAGGCGTGTGGAGGCCATTGAGGCGTTTGTGGCTGATCATGATCTGTTGTTATTGAATGATCCGGACTCATAGCATACTTTCAACAGCATAAATGGGGTCTCTTGAATCGACCTAACACTCTGTTCCGAGGGTCTACATTCCTTCCTAAAAAACTGGGAGGTGGGCAGTGTGGACAGCCTCTCTGATCACGAGTATGTGACTTTTGATCTTTATTACACCGACTCTTGTTCAGAACAAGATCTAATCCTCTCTCGCCCTTTCAACACAAGATCTGCTGACTGGAGTCGGTTCAGGGATCTATTGCATGGATGCCGCCTACTCCCAAACCATGATTAATATCAAGTTCAGACAGAGGAGAATCTTGAAAACACTATTCAAAGCATATTAGACACATGCAACAAGTCTATCCCCAGGAGGAAAAGTGGAAGAAGGGCTAACCCTTGGTGGAGTAACGAACTGGCGACCATGCGCAGAACGAACAATCGGTTGCGGAGAGACTTTCAGCGCTGCCATGGTCATCGAAGAGAGGAGTTCCATCGTCGTTACCTCCAACACCAAAAAGTATACAAGTAAAGGATTAAGCAATCAAAACTTGAGTCATGGAGTGCCTTCTGCTCCAGGGCTGGTGGCAATCCCTGGAATTTCATTTATAAACTCAGCGTCAACAAAATGAAAACTACAAATCTTATAAGTAGTGAAGATATTGGTAACACTGCAGACGACCTCAAGATCACTGTTTGTAGACTTTTTGAAGCCTTCTGCCCCTCTGACCCTATTGACAATGATACACCAGACCAGGTCCGAATTAGGAATATAGATCATTCTAAAAGGCTTTGGGGAGACGATCTGCTTTTCTCCTACTTGAAATTGATGATATTATTGCCACCTTGTCAAGGAGGAAAGCTGAGGGTCAGGATCAGATTAATGCTGACATCATTCGGAAGATCTGGGGTGCCTCGCCAGACCTTATTCTCGAAATTTTCAATACCTGCCCGCAGAAGAGCATCTTCCCTCGTTCCTGGAAAAATGCGCAATTGATTATCATTCCTAAAAAGCGCGGAAAGACGCTCACAGTCAGTAACATGCGAAACATCTCTCTTCTGTCGCCCTTAGGCAAAGTGTTAGATAATCTTTTATTTAACATGCTATATTGATTCTGGGAGTCTCGGAGACTTTACCATAGCGCCCAGTATGGTTTTAGAATGCGTTAAAGAATGCGTTTAACTCGGCATGATGGCCGCAGCTCCTGTACCGATTGAGTGAAAATGAATGCCCAGAAAATTTATTCAATTTAGTAAAGGACTATCTTAAGGATAGGGTGGCCACAATCAGAATAGGTAAACAGTCCTTCTTTAACCAGCTCCAACGGGGATGCCCGCAGGGCTCTGTTTGTGGCCCATTATTTTGGACAATTTTGTTTGACAGCTTTCTTCGGCTTGAGTTTGGTCACCGGTGCAGAGTCTTTGCCTATGCCGATGATGCCTTTCTTGTCTTTCCGGCCAATTCTAGGCGCACGATAGAGTCTGCTGCCAACGATATTTTGACAAAAGTAGAAGAATGGGGTGTCAGTAATAAGTTAATATTCAATGCAACAAAGACTAAAGGCATTGTTTTCACAGCGGCCTACTCATCAACTGATTTGTATCGACGTGTTCCGTGTGTTCGCTTCAGAGACTTTTCCATTAAAATAGAAGAACATGTCACTTTCCTTAGTGTGATCTTTGATCACAGGTTAACCTGGAAGAAACACATTATGCACGTAACTAATCGTTCCAACCTTGTTTTTAATAATCTGCTCCGAGTTGCCAGGAACAGATGGGGTCTTGATCATGTAGCCTTCAATGCCATCTATGACTGCGTGTTTTTGCCCACTATTTGTTATGCTTCAGCTGTATGGGGAGAGGCTGCTTTCCATTCCCATAATCATCGGCGTCTCAGAACAGCACAACGCCTGGCGCTCTGCGCCTGATCAGATGTTATTCCACTGTGTCTAACGCTGCTCTTCCTGTGTTTGCCGGGAAACCCCCATCCTGGAGCAGATTCAGTACTGTACAGGCAGATTTCTTCTTTTACGTGGTAAAAGTATTGCCATCTCGGGCAACGTGTATGACACATCCTGTTACGAAATAAGTAGAGCTTTTGCAGATCTCTCGCATCCTGCACTCAGAAGGGGTCTTGGGGCTCATGACTGTGCTACCAGCATCGAAGTTTTTACCGATGGCTCCAAGACTGCGCAAGGCACCGCAAGTGCGTTTGTTGTGTATGTCGGTAGTGAGGAATTTCATCACGACACCTTTCCCCTGCACCCGGAGTGCTCAGTGTTTCAAGCAGAAATGCTTGCTGTCTTTAAAGCAATAGAATTCTGTAATAAAAATTTTAACAACTACAATATTACTATTTTCACTGACAGCCGGACCACGGTCCAAGCAGTGTTGCCGCAATGAAATTTCAAAACGTACTGAAGCGCCTTCAAAAAATGTACTATTTTCCTTCAAAACGTACTAGTTCTATGAATACTTTGTTCACGTGCATATATATATATATATAT
>NW_019385655.1:105842-110993 GCF_000671375.1 Centruroides sculpturatus | reverse complement strand
ACGTAACATTAACCGTTATTTCTTTTACTACGATTACTAAAATTGAAGTTCATAATTTAAGAATTAAATTATAGTGGTAGAAAATAATATAAAAGTATTTATATTATTTATACTCGTACAATTTCAAAACTATTTTCTGTAATAATTTGATTCTGACTTAACGGATATTTTGATATTATTGACGGCAAAAGTTTAAAATCATTGATTTCCTTACCTGTCCATTATTTTTGTTTGACAGAGTTGAATTGTTTGGACCACGTGGCATGAAAAATTTTGTCAAGGTCCTGATAAGAATGTGCAGACAACTGAACGTGTGAAAGAAGACCACTGAGTCAAGACCGTTTACACGTTATAGAATGTTTAGTATCTATTAGTGCTGTGCGATGCATAGATGTTTTTGTTCGTCGATGCATCGACCTTCCGATGTTTTTGAAACATCGATCCTGAATCGATGTTAGCAATATGTGAATTTTGATTCATCGATGCATGCAGTTCATTCTTTGTTCCTAGTGTTACCACCTGTTCGGTTTCACCCGGACAATCCGGGAATTTCGTAGAAATTGTGAAATTGCGATGAAACAAAGTTCTTGCAAATATGTTTACAAATTTACACTATTTTAACAGCGAACGAACTCACACTCATTGGAACTCATCGCAACTCTGCCATGTTAGTCTGTTTACGCCGACTTGTGGCGCGCAACCTGTCGACTTTGAGACCAGATGGCCGAGCGGTCAAGGTGGCAGCCTACCGCTCTGGGGGACCCGGGATCGAATCCGGACGGGTCAAAGAATCCCCAGGAATTTTTCGGGGGGTGGTCCGTTCGAATATGTTGGGTCCCGTCCCTCACCACCCGGTCGCCCCATTGTGGGCCTGGCCGAACTCATAATGGGCCTGCTATAAAAGGCCCTCTTAGTGACCACAGGGCGGAAAGAGTAAAAAAAAACCCTATCGACTTTTTTTTTGCATGTACGATCGTACACGTATCAAATAGAGCTAAGTTATCTGTACCTGTTCTTTCTTAATTTAGGTCACTTACGTTACTCCTACGCAAGTCCCTAACTGTAACTGATTTAGAACCGGCATGCACGTTATTCTTCGCATTGTAAAATGACATTGCGCATGCGTCAGGAACTTCTGTTCGAACAAACCTGGTTTTGGTTTTATTTAAATTGTTTGAGTTTATCTTGATTAAACATCGATGTTCCAATGGGCATCGATCAAACATCGATGTGAAATCCGACATCGAAATTTAGCATCGATGCTTAGGCAAACATCGATGTTTGACATCGATGTTTAAATTATAGACATCGCACAGCACTGGTATCTATGTTGTGATTGGATAATTTAAATTAGCAATCAGTGATACTAGTGAGACTTTAAACTCATTTTTTCTCATTTTTTCGTTAAGGCGTAAAATATTATTTTGTACCGTAAATAGTACTTGAAATATTATAATGTATTGAAAATGTACAAAAAATCTAAATGTACTTTCAATTTACTGGAAAGGGCAAAATGTACCAGAAAAGTACAAATGTACTAGGAACGGCAACACTGGGTCCAAGTCTTGACTAACAAAGATACCACTCACCCCTTTGCTAGGGACACTTTGTTCTCTGCAGATCAGTCCAGTAATAATTATCATATCAAATGGATTAAGGGGCACTGCGGCACTCCAGGTAACGAACGTGCAGACTTCCTCGCACGTGTGCCTACCTCCTTCAGGGACATCAACCCAGTGTACAGCCATTTACCGGTCTCCAGGTTAAAGCAGTTCCTCTGGTAGCATACAATTGTAGCGTGGCAACAAGAATGGGAGCGTATCCCAGAGCAGCACATTTTCCGGCAGTTCTTCCCAGATGTAGCAAGACGCCTCAGCTGGAAATGGGTCCACCCTAAACACCAGATGTCACAGCTGTTTTCAGAACATGGTAAATTCAATGTATATTTACATTGGTTTCTACACAGCGACACTGATTGCTGTCCAAACTGCGATGTGCGTGATGGGGTAAGGCATTATCTTTTGTCTTGCCCACTGCTGGAGGACATAAGGAATGGGCTCAAACTTTATGTTGAAGAAGATAATCTCAATTGGCCATGTAAGCTGGAAATTTTAGTGTCAAGTAAAAAGTACTTTTCCCTTTTTCAATGAATGGTCAAGCTTTACTTTAACAGAACATTAATACATTGATAAACGTTTTCCCCCACTTTTATTGCTGAAGATCTTATAATATCCTAATGCCTATTGTACTGTGCATTTACTCAGTTACTGTACAAGGTCTGTACACCATTTTCGCCTTGGTGTCCGTGTTCATGCGTGGTTTCATTTGTTTTGTTCAGGCCTCCATCAATGTACAGTACTTTCATTGTGTGTCTATGATGCACTAGCGTTGTGCAGGAACTGTATCCTCTCATACTGTACATACGCGAGCGTTTTGTTTTGACTAACCTTTACGCGAACTGCAATATCTTTGGTTTCGTGATTTACCACATGACTCAAGACGTCATGATTTTATATTTACGTGTATTTTGTTTTCTTTTCTTTTACGCTCAATATCGGTTTTCCTGCTCGGCATGTCACCTCTACGTACACACTGTATATGTTCATCCCGACTGTGCCTAGCGGTGTCGGGCATAATAAAGTTTATTTTGTCTGTCTGTCTGTCTACATGATTAACGCTGATTCGATATATCGCGGTTTGCTAGAAGCCAAAAAATTGCTCAAAATTTGCTCCGATTCGAATTATCTCGGCATTTCATCGATTCGTATATAATACGATTATTTACGAACACGAACCAATCAGCAAAAGGTGGCAATTCGTCGTAGCGCCGTACTTTTTATAAATCTATGTTTGTTTGGTGCAATTATGAAAAAAATAAAACATCACGAATGCCATAGGCAATATCGACTTCTCTTGGAAAGAATTAACTGATAAATGCATGAATGAAGTGTGGAAGAAGTTAAGGAAAGAAAAAAAAAGCGACAAATGAAACTACACGAGTTTAACGGAAAAAGAAAGAAAAATGTAAAGAAAAATGAAAAAAAAAAAAAAATGTAAAGTTCATCACAAGATATGAACTTTACATTTTTGTGTGCATATGTATGTGTTATTTAACATATATTATTGTGCAAATTAATATAAAAATAATTTAAAATTAAAGTAATATCTGTTTATTTTTGGTCGCGTGTTCTCATTTTTCTATTTACTCCATCTTAAAATGAGCTGGTTTAACACTGTTTCCTTTAGCGTTTTGTCGTCTAAAAATGCATTCCTAGCGTTAATCGGGGTCTTAGTGTATTAACAGAAATAATGTTTTTTCACGACGACTCAGGATAATTTTATTTTAAATTTGAAGTTAAGACTATTAACAAAAATATACATTTTCGAGGTTGCGTTAAAAAGGATTAAAAGATAGACTTGAAAATGTATATTTTCGTTAATATTAACACTTTCATTCTTAACACTTCCCTCTGTGGGGGAAGTGTTAAAAACCTCTCCCTGCAAGGGGAATTATGAAGAATCCCTTCTTAGTGTACGCACCCTATTAAAACGCAATAAAACCCGCAAAAAACTACATCTAAAATAGTACAGTAGAAGCAAAGTTCTTCAGGGTAAGCCATAATCCTCTCCCTCTCCCCCGTGGAGGAAAATTTCGAAAAATCCCTTCTTAATGTGCGTTTTCATGACGTACCCTATCTGTGTACCAAATATCAACTTTCAACTCTTAACCGATTGGGTTCTGCGCTTATTATTATTATTATTATTATTATCAACCCATCTCGATTATACTGTATCTATAATAATATATAATCGAAACGGGTTGATAATAATAATAATAATAATAATCGCAGAGCCCAAACGGTTAGGAGTTGAAAGTTGAAATTTGGTACGTCATGAAAACGCACACTAAGAAGGGATTTTTCGAAATCCCCCCCCGGGGGGAGACAGACAGGATTATAACTTCTATATACATTATGGATACGAGCCCGAACGGTTAGGAGTTGAAAGTTGAAATTTGGTACACAGTTAGGGTACGTTAGAAGAATGCACACTAAGAAGGGATTTTTCGAAATTCCTCCCCACGGGGGAGAGGGACAGGATTAAAGCTTAACACTTCCATCAACAATAGAAGTGTTAAGTAAGAATGGAAGTGCTAAGTAACAATGGAAGTGTTAAGTAACAATGGAAGTTTTAAGTAACAATGGAAGTGTTAAGTAACAATGGAAGTGTTAAGTAACAATGGAAGTGTTAAGTAACAATGGAAGTTTAAGTAACAATAAAAGTTTTAAGTAACAATGGAAGTGTCAACAATGGAAATGTTACCTAACAATGGAATTGTTAAGAGAACGCGACGTGCAATACTCAGATGCAGTTTTTTTCGTTTTTGCGGGAAATCGAACATATTTTTAGACCCATCTAATAATTCTCTAATTAGTCTGGAAACAAGGGGACCCAATTCTTGCATTTTGTGAAAACGGGTAAGGTTGACTGTAACGTAATAATCTTTATCGTAGTTATCGTTACTTTTGCCCGAGCAACTCCAGGCCCACCTGCTAGTATATAGATAATCCATCGTTATATCGATTCCTGACATGACTGATCATTATTTATAATAATACTAGCTGCAAGGACCCGCTTCGCTGGGCAAAAAGTAACGATTGTGAAGATTAAGATAATTACATTATAGCTAATCTTACCCGTTTTCACAGAATGCAAGAATTAGGTCCCCCGTTTCCAGACTAATTAGAGAACTTTTACGTTCAGTCAAACGAACTATTTTCAACGTTTCTGGAACGTTTACAATCGTTCTATAATCGAACCAATATTCGAATTTTACGTTCGAATTCAATTCGAACATATTCTAACAAAACATTCGAAAGTGATTGAACATATTCAACATATTCGAACATATTCGAACAAAACATTCGAAAGGGGTTGAAAGTAGAAAGCCACTTTCAACCCTTTTCAGCCACTTTCAACCACTTTCAGCCTCATATCTCCCGCACCCTTATAGCTATCGAGACGCAACCACCCCTATGCACGATTGGAGACTTCGGGCTACCACCACATACAAACACCACTCACGTGTGATGTGTAGTTTTTGCGGAAAAGAGAAATATAGGGACACACACGTCCATTTATATATATATA
>NW_019385655.1:84321-100200 GCF_000671375.1 Centruroides sculpturatus | reverse complement strand
GAAATATATAAAAATATTTATAACAATGTCTGAAATGTTATCAATTTAATACACCTAAGTACTTAATGAAGACTAAATGTTGTTGAAAACAAAAAATCGCATCTAAAATAGTACAGTAGAAGCTGTTCTTCAGGTTAAGCCTTAATGCTCTCCCTCTCCCCGTGGGGAAATTTTGAAAAATTCCTTCTTAGTGTGCGTTTCCATGACGTACCCTAAATGTGTACCAAATTTCACCTCTAGGTTTAGCAGTTAGCTCTGGGCAATGATGAATCAGTGACTCAGTCCGTCAGGACAAGTAATTATATATATTTAGATTAATTAAGATATTGAACTGTTTTCTGCTAAAATAAGAGAATTTGTTAATGCTTAAAAGTGAAGTAATTCTACTCTCTTTATATATAATACATGATTAAACCTAAATGCTTTACAAGTACCTAAGAATTCATTGGGAAGCATCATTTTGGTATATTCAATTTGTTCACCTTACTTTGTTGCAAGATAGATAAAAATATTTGCACATGGAAACAATCAAAACAATATTCAATCAAAAACAATATTCAATGTCCTAAATCAATAAATAAGAATAAACTATTGAATAGTAATTCAGTATGTTTATTCAAAAATACCATTATGCAATATATATATATATATAAAATGTAAAAACTAAGAATTGACAAACATAAAAACAAATTAAAACAAACACACCAAAAAACCTTAATGTATCACCAGAACAGAACTTTAACTTGTTTCAGATAAACATTTTCATTCTAAAGTTGAAAATGCTTCAGGTCTTTATACTTTAATGTTCTATACTGCAACACAGAAACAAATTGTGTAATGTTGATATTTAGTAAATAGCTATATATATATACGTATGTATATATTTATCTATGTTATCTTATATATACAAACCTAATTGGTGCAATTTATAAAACTCAGGCATGAACAAACACGAAACAGATTTCAGAAAATTGCATATCAAAATGATTTATTTCAAAATAAATCTATATAATCTTCTGGATCTTGTTATTGGAATCATTTTACTTCTAATAAAATTCAGTTATGAAAAATTCTGAAACAGATTTGTAAAATACTGACTGGTTTTAGAAACAGAATATACAAGAATAGAATCTGATAAATGATATGAAACCTAGGCAATTCATATTTAATTTAAAAAGAGAACATCAATCTTGAGAAATTGGAAATAATTTTGAAAACATTATCCTTTACATAAACTTCTATTTTGTGAGAAGCCAAGGACGTAGATCTTAGTCTACGCCGCTTACGGGCTCCGATCGCGAGATCGTCTCTCGTAACTTTTTATAGGAGGGCTGTTAAATATTGGATAGGATATAGACGGCGAAGTCTTTATCCAATGTCAGGATTTTTAGACACCAGTTAATCAAATTTGGATTAACACACGAGGTCTGGTTTAGAGATCGAGAAGACATTGTATTAACTAATAATAAAAAGAATTTAATAAACATATATATAAGAAAACTATACAAAAATGGAGTTACAAATAAATGAGACACAATAAATTCAACCTATAATATAGCCTATATGTCGAGAGAGAGAGCTCACAATTTCATATTAAAACATACAACCTGTTAGTTGTCCTTCTTTTCCTCTGTATGTGACGTATTTACTTCTCTCCTGGAGTTCTCTGCCTTCTGTTCATGGAGGGATCACTTAACTCAGAATATTTGTCTATGGAAGTAAGCCTTTTGTATACTGTATTGCTTATAGCATAGGGCGTTGGCCTTTAGGAGCTTGTATGGGAGACGTCTCTCCTCTATGAGATTTTCTGACGAACTCCCTGAATTCCGCTGAACTTCGCCTAAATGTTTGGATTTATGACCAATTATCAGTCGAGGTTTCATCCACGTGAACGGATGGGAAGGGGGAAGAAATGAGGGGTAGACAGTTCCCATCGAAGCGAGATTTCTAACAGATAAGGGAAAAACAGAGGACGCTCATACTTCCGTCAAAGGAAGTGACTCTCTTCTCTGCTTTCCCACGCTTGAAAAACGTTATTTTCCCATCATAATGAAAGAATATTTAATTCTAAATTANCTATTTTTATATATAGACATAGATATAGATATAATTCTTATATCTCCTTACAAGTTTTAAGCGGTGAATCTGGATTATAAATGAATAGCATTTATAAATATTGAATGACTAGTGTATTAAATTAAATCAAATTCGTAAAATCTTCATCTAGTCAGGACTAACACCAGATAGGAAAAGTTATTTTTATTGAAGATAAACGAAATATCTGATGCTGAGAAATGGAAACGTAAAAGCATACTTCATTTTAGTTAACTTTCTAAAATTTTTCTTCGCAACATCGTAAGTTACCTGATATCAGGCAGATCGCCTTGAAATACCTTGGCTAATTCACCAAAATGTGAAGGATCAAATATATAAACACTAAACCATATCTCATAAAGAGACTGAAATTCGAAAGGATTTGTGGTGAAGTATAAAGGGGATAAGTATCTAAGAAATACAAAAATTAAACTTTCTACTTGAGCTGTAGAGATAGATTTACAAATATGAAGAAATTACCTTTTAAAGGAAGTTTCCCATTTTGAAGTTGTCATTCCTATCTCAATCTTAAGATCTTATTATGTAAAAAGAGAAGGAAATCCTGGTATCTCCTAATGAATTAACGAGTTTAATGATCTATCGAATAAATACTAATAATAAACGACAAGACGATAGAAACCCCAACATTGATGATACATCCATTTACGAGTAAATTCCTCTTATGATATTAATTTTAGACTTTTATCATTTTTAGAGAAGGAACTTTAAATACTACGAGTGAAAGATCGTAAGTACGTTTAATCAAAAAATTAATTTGGGAATTCACTTTCATATATAACTTACTGTTCAGTTTATTCCTAAATAAAATCACTTAAACTAAAAAAAATCCTAGAGAAAGATTTGAAAAAACATATGGATAAAATATAAATTTTCATAACCAAACGATTTCTGAATTGTTTAATTTAAATAATACATAATCCTATTCTTTCATCAAAACTAATATAAATTAGGATGTTCAAATTTATATTTTAAATCAAAGAATATTTCTAAGTTTATTACCTGGGAAGTTACAGGCATTTAGACACTCACCAGGTCTACAGATAACTATAGGAGGGCTAATCATCAAATGAAGGTATTTTACTGGTTCATCCAAGGATGGTTAATTCCAAATCGGACAATCAAACAGGACAAGTCTTATGAAGATGAAGAAAATCACTGACTGATTATTCTCCTTGAGAGACAAAGCACAGGGTTGAAATATGGCGACTACTTTAAGACTATGAGCCATATAGGTTGATTCTAACTTATTATTACATTGAAGTCGATCATAACTTGGCTATGGAAAACATGTTATTAAATAATGAATGATCATTCTATTTAACGCGCCTTATCAGATGAAAGTATTCCAAATTACTGAGTCCTAATCTCCATATAAATCAGATCATACTATTTATCTACAATATCTAAAGATCTCCTGAATAGATAAAAAGGAGTGGGACTAACTTACCTAATACTCCGATGGTGGCTCAAGAATTGTCTATTTCCATATTTATATTCATGGTATATTATAGCAATGCGAGAAAACACCGATAATTTATGGTGATTTCTCGCATTTTTCGCCCTCTTACTTTGAGATTAGATATGGATTAGATAACTGAATATTATAAGTATATAAAAGTTGATATTTATAAACTCCTTTTAACGATTAACTCTCTGAAACTTCTGATATTAGACAAAAATTTACCTTATTAAAAGTTTAATCTACCAGGAAACATATTTAATTTCTTTTTCCAGATATCTTATCACAAAACTACAGGAAAAAGAAACTTCCCTAGAAAAATGAAATAGAAGTATATAAAAACAATTTTTTTTAATAATCAATCTACTATATGTCAACCTACAGAATTTCGCAATGAGTCACAACACTTTCAGAAAGAAACAATTTTTATTTATCAAGGAAACTTCTTGATGACATTTAATCGTTGGACTTCGATCAATGACATTAATTTGAAACATTTTGAACTTCAAAACCAATTTCTAACACAATCTCTTAATACTCTTAAAAACATGATCATAACGTGGAAAAACGTTCAACAAAACAAAATGGAACTATTCAAGATGGATTTTACCTAATAATGGATTCGAACTGTTAAAATCGTCCTTCTTCCAATATAAAAAAAAATATTACGAATTAAAAGACATGATAACAGACAAGCAATTAATAAAAAGAAAAAGAGGACCTATCAACTTCGAGGAAAAGCATTAAAATTTCTTTTTGACACCGCAACCTCAGAAGGCATTAAAAATCTAAATAGCGTAGTAGACCAGTTAAAAAAGTTAATGCCGGAATTATTTATCTACGTCATTCCCAGGCTACTCTTTAAAATGATACTTTGAAAATAAGTAAAAATAATAGAGAACAGATACATTATTTCAAAGACAAAAAACTTTTGATAATCTAATACGAAAGTACTAATAAAATTTAGCATTTGAAGTAGACATGACAACAATCGAATTTTCAATTCAAGAACTCCGTATGCAAATTATAGAAATTCGAGAAGCCATTGATATTCTAGAACAAGGACGATTAAGTACTCATTTTATTCGACGAGAAGTTATGTTACACACCTTACGAAAAATAAAAGTTCGACTCCCTGAAGAATACTCATTGATAGAACCGGTTCAACCTGATACACTTGTTAATTTTATCAATAAACTAGCTGGGGTACCCGACTTCGCTCAGGGAGTTGATATGAGATCGTGTTGTAGTTGGAATAAAAGGATAAACTTTAAAATATAAGAGGTAAAAAAAATTATTGAAAACAAATTCTAACTATTTACAATACTTGTTTATAAACAACATTTTTCATTTTGTTATTTGGGGTATATATAAAAATTTTTCGAATTTTTTACTCGAGAGCAAGCTACGTATAGTTGACCGTGAGAAAAGCAGGAGTCTTTGAGGTTGATGCCGCAATGTTTTACAATTAACAAAGCGCAAGGACACACTTTAAAAAGTGTGTCCTTGCGCTTTGTTAATTGTAAAACTATAGACTAATTTGATTGGAAATTGCAGTCTTCTAAATTAGAATGGCAGTTCAGTAGAGATCTGTGGTATTCTGGGGATAAATACTGTGTGTCCTTTGTCCTTTTCAGTCATAAGTTCGGCTTTGATGATGTTATTCGATAGCTGTGTTACGATCATCCTTGTTCCATTACATAGTTTTGGTGAGTTCAAATTTCTGAGTACCATGATCGAAGATCTAGAAATTCTGTAGGGAAGTTAACACTTTCTTGAACGTTTACCATCGTGTCGATCGATTTGTATATTTTCTTCTAACCGGGAATTTTCTTTTGAATATTAAAGTTGATATCGTCGACAATATTATTTTTAGTTGCCAAAATTGCCTTTTGAAATAGCCACTCCGGATTGGTATAGCTGTGAACAATGTTTGGATAAATTTGGTCGATGAGTTCGTTTTGAATAGTGGCTATGTTGCAAAAATCACTATTGAGTTCAATGAGGCGGTCGTCTGGTCAGTGAGATATGTGCCTTCGTTTATTTGTAAAAGTTTTTGAGCAAAATGTGCTGTTGTTTCGTCTTTCGAGAGTTCAACTATCATATTTTTTGTTAGTCGCACTATTTGTATATGTAGCCAGAGATGTGATTTTTTAACCATGCATTGACCTCGTCTGCTGGTGTTGAATTGGGATAACTCGATGTGTTCAAAATTTCTTGAGAGTATGAGTACAGCTCCTCCAATCACTTCAGAGTTTCCTCGCAAGTCCTGTAATGTTCTGTCTATGGCTTCGAGTGATTTTTATGTGTCATTCCTTCCAGAAGATAATTTTATCTTGTTTTAGAAGTTCACCCCGTCCAGATCCTCTTCAGATTTTACATACCGGGAATTGTTCTTCGGCTATATTCAACGGTAGTTGTAGGGCCAAATGGGCAGTTCGTCTTCCTTTCATAAGTGTGGCTGCAATGCTGGATGATGCCAGTGCAAGTGCGATGTGTTGTTTAGCACGTATTTCCGCCAGCAATAGATTTATTAGAAACGTTTTCCGGGTGCAGCTTGGTGCGTCCAAGTACAATCGACTCCCTATAACATTGTTGATTATTCCGTTTTATATGAAATTCATCTTGTATGAGTCACTTAGATTTTACACATATGTGAGCTGTTCACAGCACGGCACACGTATTTGTAAAATCTAAGTGACTCGTACAACATGAAATTCATATTAAACGGAATAATCAACAGTGTTATAGGGGGGTCGACTGGTAAATAATTCTGCCAGTGTTGCTGATCCGGTCCATGATAACGTTGTAAATTTTTTTTTGATTGTCATTGAGGAGTGATTTGTTGTGAGCAACGTATTGAAGTAGATCGTTGATGTTATAACTTTCTTCCTTTGCAATTTCGAAGTTTAGAACACCGATAGCATCTTTTTGTGAAATGTTCCACAATGATCTGGTATGTTCCGGGATGTTCCCGAACGTTCCAGAATATCTCAGAATATTCTGGAATGTTGTGAAATGCTCTCGAATACTCTCGAATGTTCTGAACTGTTATAGAAATTTTTAGAGAACGAAACTTCCTGCTCTTATATCTTCAACAGCACGCCCTTCAGGTAAAAAACGGGAACCTTCTTCATGGACGGGGATACCACACCATATAACTCCTTTGATCGTACCGAGATTCGTTTTTGAGTGTTAGCAGCAGGCACATTGTACAGTTACCTTTATTATATACATTGATTACAACAGTTGCTGTATTCCTCCAAGACAAATTAAGAAGTTTTGCTAAAATGCCTTTTCTTACACTTAGTGGATACAGTAGAGCGTCGATTATCCGAAAGTCAATCATCTGAAAGAATTCCAGTCGGCAAATTTAAATTTTTGCCAGTGCTGTGGCATTGCTATCTTTGGCTATGTCTTGGGCTACTCAAATATTTTACGTTTTTTAATACTAAATAAACTTCTGAAGTATAATTTTTTATTGTTTTTATATTTTTCAATATATTTATTTTGTTCGTACAACATAAATAAATAATTTTTAACGATACAATAGTCTTCGTTAGGCTTAACATCGATAAAAATTCAACGCAAAGCGACGTGCAACGGAAAAAAAATGTCAAGATGGGATAAATTAATATATTTTTTCGTACATAATCGGTTGTCCGAAACATCGATCTTCCGAACAACCCCAGTCCCCAATCGATTCGGATAATCGACGCTCTACTCTAGTTATATGTTAGGAACCATTGGAGTACCGTATTTAGTCAATATTTTACAGGGTAGAGGAATTCGTTTGTATCCGACGACGGAAGCGGAGAGGATGGGTTTTTGTCGACCGTAAGGTTTTAACTTTGATTTATTTTTCTCCGTCATTACAAAATTTGTGGAGATAACCGCGATATTATTATAGCGTTGCTTTTAGATGGCGTTTTTTATATCGGACGTCTTTCGTATTCCGACGACAATTTATATTTTTAATGCGTCGATGTACGAAACGAACTCGCATTCCGACGATCCTCGTTTCGAGTTCTACGGTCCGGGTGCGCGGCGCCGGTAGTTCGTGGCCGGCTGGCGGCTGCCGCGACGAATATTCATTAAACGCGATATTATAAATGGATACAACTGCGTGAAATTGGCCAATGATTTTAACTTCTGGTCCGATGACACGATTAACGGGATAGTTACCTCGATTTCTAACGATTAACGATGACGGGGAAAGGAGATGAAAAAGTATTGCCGATGTAACGCTCGAACGACCTCTTATTACGAGAAGCGATTGCGAAAGGTAAAAGAAAAAACAGATTTTTATTCCAGAAGGAAACTTTTAGTTTCTTTTACGCCGAATCTTTTATCAAAAGATAATTTTTCGCAAAAGATTTTTTAATTACCTAAACCAAAATTAACAAATAGTACCGAGTTGTTTTCTCGGTCGACGATACCTTACGGCGGGGGAGCCCAGACTTTTGGGTGTAAGAGCCCTAGTTACCTACCCGAAAATATCTGCAGCCTCACCTAACGTTCTTGATATAAAAATTAAAAAAACATTTCGCAATCGTAATGTATTTATTTTGACAATTTATACATATTTATTACATTTTTTATAATTTACTCTTTTCTAGTTGGGGGTTTATGAATTTGTAATGTTCGTAATGAAATTTTAAAAAATAACAAATATTTTTTATTTATTAGTTACGCCGCGAGTAAGCTCTCGAAAAGCCGCCATCCGCAGTTTGGGCATCGTTGCGGAAATTACTAATTCCGATGATTTAAGAGTATTTAAAATATACTAAAGCGCGAGTTATCCGAAATTTTGCATTGCCTGTACTGTATTATCTTATTTTCGAAAGTTTTCGTAATGAAAATTTATTATTTTTTAACCCTCGCCGCCTTACGGACGCGAAGAGGGTCCTTTTTGGTAACCTTATGGAACCGAGGGGTGGTGGCTCGAAAAAGTTTGGAAATATTCTTAGGAAAACTGTTTTACGAACCCCACACTTTGTGTCCTTACCATACATTGCTTTCCACATTTTTTTTTTTTTTTTTTAGTCTTTCCACCTTGTGGGCGCTAAGAGGGCCTCTTAAAGCGGGCCCATTATGGGTTCGGCCAGGTCCGCAATGGGGCGACCGAGTGGCGAGGGACGGGGCCCGATATATCCGGACGGACCATTCCCGAAAAATTCCTGGGGATTTTTCGACCCGTGACGGATTCGATCCCGGGTTCACCAGAGCGGTAGGCCGCTACCTCGACCGCTCGGCCATCGAGCCGTAGGGGCGCCGATTTCGGTCGGACGGCCGAGTGACGAATGCGGTGAACCGGCTTCTTCCAGCGCGGCATCCGCTGCCCGGTGGAAAGATGGGGTAAATGCGGCACTTACTTCGATTAAAGTTGTTTTTATCTACTTATTTTATGATCAACCCTAATAGATTTATATAATGTTAAGTCCATATCACACCGTACTCGAAGCTGTTCGATATCCAGAATATTACCTAATACTCCGGGATCTTTTTATATTCTATCTGTTCCGGATATGACGGGCTCGGTCCCGCATCGTTCGGCCATTTCGATGGCTTTTTCCCCTTTCCGCGGACACTAAAAGGACTTTATAGCCAGCCCATTGTGGGACGACACTCGACATATCAGCCCCCAAAAATTTCTAAAAAAGACCCACCTAGATCCGATACCGGCTTGACACGGAGATAAGCTATTACCTTAGCCGCTGGGCCATTCGGCTTTGACGAAAATTTATTTGTTATATATGAGAATAAACGTTCATTTACTTAATCACGAAGAAGTTTTCATTTCCATCACTGATTATTTTTATATCTTTACTCGTAAAAACGAAAGGCAACATTTTTTATAAAGTAAACGATCCGTTTTATATTCTAAACGATTAAGGGAATGGCCGAGGCAGTTAAGAAATCCATCTATGGCAACGGAGCACTCGGAATTTTAGTGCCCGCGGGGCGAAGAGTTAAAAAATCTCCGGAATTTATATTAATGATTAAATTAATATTAAAATAATATATAAAAATGATCGACTCCTTCCGACCCGTGGGCACGAAGGGGCGTTTTTTTTAATGCCAATTATGGATTCGGCCAGGCGACCCGGAAACCGGGGATAAAACCCGACATATCCGGCATAAAATTTTCGTGGAGAGTGGCTGGCCCGAATTCGATTCCGGATCCTCCGAAGAGAGTTTGGCCGATGTCTTAACTGTTGCTTTAGTTACGAAACTACTCCGAAGATATTTTATTAAAAGCAGATTTATTAAATTTTTTAAGTTTCCGTCTGATTTGTAATTTTAAGTTTGGCCTCAATAAATTTTGAAACATTTTCTTTTTCTAATAGAATTTGAAGATTGTAATTTAACAGATATTTGTGAATTATTCCCATATCGAGATAATATCGATGACGACGAAGATCAAACCGAGAAATGTCGCGTAAGTTAAAAATAAGACGTTAAAATTTAATACAACTTATTTTTAAAAGTTAAGATAGAAAACTAAAACTTTGAGAGCGAACGTACGTTGGTCGACTAAGCGTTTTAATGGTGTTTTAGGGATGATCCCTAAAATATGCGTCGTCATCCCCGCTATTCTCCTCGCCCCGAAACCCGATAAACGTAACCAAAAATGTAGAATTTAATCGCCACGTTTATGTAAATACGAGTCGTGGGGTGCGGTGTACGGTGATGTAGAAGCGTGTGTAAATGTACCGTAGCGCGATGCGACGGCGGGTGTACGGATGACCCCTCCCCAATCTCGAAAAGCATCGCCGATAAAACTTTTTTAATTAGTAAAAATATATTAAAATTATTCTGTTCCGGGACTATTCAGTTTTTAAATACAATCATACCCGCGGAACGTCTCTCACGATTAACGTTTTCACAGAACAATTCTTCGTTTTTGATATTCAAACATTATACAATGTACGCATCTGTTAATACAACGTTTTCCGAACGATTTTCATATAAGAAAAGCGAATAGGGACGCGGACAACACCCGGAAAACTCCACGCGGCCAGGTGCCAACCCGCGACCGAACTCCCGGTGTTTAGAGAACAAAAACATTTGGTCGCCGCGGGCCGTCGTTAGTAACACCTAAATAGAGGCCAGTTTCCCATAAAAGACTTCCCGGAAGGTCTTTCCCCTCGGCGTATTCCGAATTTCCCCGCCAATCGCTCCCTAGCGCGAAGCGCGCGCGTAGGGGCCGCGTATCGAGGGTTCCAAATTTGGAAAAAATTTCCTCTTCGAAATTCTGTACGCATTATTAGTTTATAATGTAAAATTATGTAGAGGGTCCTAATCTTCCGTACTGTACCTAATCTGTCACTGTCGAATTTGATAGCGTCGCTCTGTATCGCAGCTTTTATTTAGTGGTTCGCTTCGCTGTATATAGTATACAATTGCAAAATACGTTACGCAATGTTGAAATATAAAATATTAAGTTATCGAGTATGGCTAATTAGTACTTTGTATTCCAAGTACAATTTTAATACTATATACATATTAATATTGAATTATTTGTTCCAATAAAGAATTTTAAAGTAAAAAAATAAACAATTTAATATTTAATTTAAAATATATACTCTGCCCCTCGAATCAGTAGTGACTCGCCCCTATACATCGTAGTTTTCTGCGAGCGATCGAATGGCGACGGTAATCTATCTAACTCGGTTCGGAGAAGACTTTCGAATCCAAGTAAAGTGACTTCCGGTCCAAACTCGGAAGGTCATACGTAGTTAATCCTGACTTCCTCCCCAAGCTTTCCATATTTGACCTCGGCTTTTGTCTATCCGGCTCCGTTCTCGAGATTAAGGAAGGACGGACAACGGATGCGCAGGGAATTTATAAGTCTACAATTTTTTCAAATGGTAGTCAAAAAATGGCTGATACTTGTATACCCGCAATCGGGAGACACGATACGCTTTTCTATTTCCTTCTTTTTGTAGCGCGTTTGGCTAATTCCGCGATATTCGGCCCCTCGAATAACGTCGTCTTTCCTCTTCTTTCTGGGCCGCAAAACCGACCAATATCGAACATCTTCAAACGATGTCGAGATTACCGCCTTCCGGAATACTTTTCGACGCAGTCGGCCATCTTGTAATTCAACCTTTCTCACAAAAAACAATAATTCTCGAGGACGTCTGCTGTTTTAGTGAATAAATCTCGACATTACCCGCTGGCGCGTGTTGTTTTCGTAAAAACTAAAATCTTTCGTGTAGAATATCTCCGTTGTATTTGACGTTATCGCATCATATTTTATGGACCAGTCGCTCGCAATTTGCGTTGCCGGATACAGCGAAAAACACATTTTTATCCAGTTTTGACGTACGTTGTTTTTGCAAAAAAAGGCCTCATATATTTTTAATTTAAAATACGATTGAAAGTCGCAGCCCGGCATTGTGACCGTGTCGCAATAAATAATTGCTCGTTATTATTTTTTGAGCCCGAAGACAAAACCGCAACGCGTAAAAGTCCTCGTGTGTGAAACCTTACAGAAACAAACCTTACATTTATTGCGATAGCAATAAAGACACGCGTACGTGACACAGTCTGTACATAGCATTGCTTTGTATGAGATTTCTAAATTGCGAATTTTTGAAATGTATCGTCGAATACTTCAAACTATTTGCGCTTAAATTAAATTAGACTAATTTGTAATATATATTGTAAAACTATAGGAATTGATAATTTCAGTTTATCCATTACAATACGTAATGGTTTAAATTTAGGAAACGAATCGGTTGAAATTAGTCATAAAAATTCGAACCAAAACCGACAGATCGGTTCATCTAATTGGCATCAGCTTGAATATATTTTATTCGTGGCAATGTCTCGCCGAATAAACGAACTCGAAGAAATCATTAAGTTTTTAATCAATTTTTCAGGATTCTAAGCAAACCGGCGAAGCAAAAAAATATATAAATACGAGAAATATATTTTCAACGGACATTACGAAGTGCGGCAGAATTCTGAAAATAATAAAAAATAACGAAAATGTAAATAATTTGAAAGGTATACGCTGTATTTACATATACAGTAGAGCGTCGTTTATCCGAAAGAATTCCAGTGGGCAAGTTTAAATTTTCGCTAGTGCTGTGGCGCTGCAATCTTTGGCTCTGTCTCGGGCTACTCAAATATTTTACGGTTTTGATAGTAAATTAACTTCTGAAGTATAATTTTTTAATTGTTTTTATATTTTTTAATATATTTATTTCGTTTGTACAAAATAAAGAAATAGTTTTTAACGATACAATAGCCACGATTGTTATTTTAAAAAGTTTTCGTTAGGCTTAACATGGACGAAAATTCAACGCGAAGCGACACGCAACGGAGAAAAATTTCAACACGGGATAGGTTAATATATTTTTTCGTACATAATCGGTTATCCGAAAAATAAGTTATACGAACAACCCCAGTCCCCAATTGATTCGGATAAACGACGCTCTACTGTATAAAGTTACTTATATTTTATGTTTATAAGCAGATTCTATCGTACATTTTATAATTTAATTAGATATAACCGAACGGCTTTATCGAGAATTTCTAGATATCTTAGAACTCGAGTGTCGTAAAACAATAGAAAGTACATCGGCCGAACTGCGGAAAGAAATCGAGAAATGGAAAACCGACGACGCGGACGAAGCTATTAAAAAACTTACGAGGGAACATAATAATTACGTCAAAAGACTGCAAAAGGAACATAAGAAGAAGTTACAGGTAAGTCCCGACTCAAACAATTCATTTTAGTACGGCAGAGGACGGAAAGGAACCAACCGCCAACTTTCCAGTAGATAAGCCAGTTTGATCGCCAATTTTGTAAAAGTAAAGCGTACAAAATTTATTGGAATAAATTCTATTTTTAGCAAGAAGTTATTAAAATTGAAATCGGCACGAAACACGAACTAGAAGTTAGAGTAGAAGAGGAAAAGCGATCTTCGGAAAGACGGATAAGGGCCGCCATGGAAGAGGCCGCGGGACATTTCGAGTATCATTTAAAGACGGCGATTGGAGAAATACGAAAGGAAGAGAGAAAAATTAACGAGGAAAGATACGAAATAATCAAAAAGTAAGTACGGATGGCTTGGACGGTAAGGCTAAATATTAACGTGGTACGTAATTATCAGAGACTTGGAAAAGAAGCTGCGAGATAAGATTCGTACGTCCGCGGAATATAAAAAGAAATTACTCTGTCGAACCGAGCGGAGAATACGAAAAGAAACGGAAGAAAGAGTGCAGAAATGGAGAAAAGAGGAAGAACTGGAATCGCGATCGAAATTAAATCTTCAAAAAGAGAGATACGAAAGTCGCGTTAACAAATTGAGACGTAAATTACGCGGAATGGAAAGTGGGACGACGAATTTGACCCAGCGTCTTAAAGAAGCAATTATTGAAAGAACGGAAGCGGAAACGGAAATGGTCAAGATGAAAGAATATTTAGGACAATTTATTAAATTGGCAAACCAGACCCAAGCCGATTCTCTCGGTATTATTAACGTAACACCGACCGAGAGTGGCGGACCTACATAAATAGGAAACAATCCAGCTTATATTAATTTGTCTACGTAAAACGACGCTACTTATTTCTAGCGGAACAACTCGATCGCAATTCTTAGAATATTTTCTACTTAATATTCCAATAAATTTTAATGTTACCATTAGAGTAGAAGATATGTCGTATTTTAATGGCGAAAATTCATTTCCGCCATTATCGTTTTTTCGCCGGAAAGTATCTGGCAATTACAATAATTAGCGCCAGATGGCGACACCAGCGTTGGATTTATAAAAAATCACCACGCTAAAATAATTTTACCGCGCTTAAATTTAAAGCGAAAGCCATTCTAAAACGATTTAATATTCTTTAAATTTTAACTTTAAAAAATTAAAATATTTAAAATACATATTCGTACGAGAAGCTCTAATTAAAGTAAGTACAGGTAAAAAAACAGTTAATCGTTTATTTATTTAATGAATGTTATTAAGATAAATTGCTGGTCGGGATTTACGGCACGAACGCGAAACGACGCCCGAATATAAATGCTACGCGTAACTCATTTAAAACGCATTAATAATTTAATCCTGGCGAAAATATTAAATTCTCGTTAAAAACTATGAATTTACAAAATATTTATCGAAAAGTCGGAGCGTTATTATTCTACGCCAATTTATATTGTAAAAATAAGAAATATTTACTGTAATTTTGGCAAAGAAAATATTTTCTAACGCGGGGAAAAGAAGTACCGATAATCGATCGGGGTTTTGATTTCCTATAAAAATCGGGATCTGGCGGAAAAATGCCAATCTTCTTCTTCTCCGAAGGCCAGAAAATTGCTTAAGAATTTTTTAAAATATAATTCGATATTCGGAGTAATAAAAGAATATTATGGAAGCGCGAAGGGGTGAAACGCGATTCCTTTGTTCCTGCAATTTTAAATATATTTCCTCCCAACCGGCCATTCTTTTTATTGTCAAAATATATATTTTTTCAAAACGTAAAAGCCGTATAATTCGAATATTTATAGGCTATTTCCGGTAAAGATAATATTTTTACAGTTATGTTTAAAATAAAAACTAAATAGAGTTGGCGAGTTTCCGAAATAGAAAAATAAACAGAATATTTCTGCTACTTAAAATCGCGATTAAATGTCTGCCGCTGTATATTAAATGCAATTTTAAACCATTAGTATGTTAATGTAGAAAGTTTTAATTATTTTATAACCGAGAGCGGAATTAAACGTAAAATCCTTTTAAAAATACAAAAGAGCTATTTTATATTATGCATTATAGCCAAGAAACTTTATACCTTTCGTAATATACCGTAACCGGATTTATTTAGAATTTATTTCCATTTTGATCCTATATATAATTGCCCGTAATTACGCGCCACCGCTAAATGTTTACTTTAAATTTTAAATTGTTTAAAAATCCTTCCTTATATTACGTATAAAAATTTTAAATATATTCGCCACTACTTTTAAAAAATATATACATTTTTAGCGCCGTAATAATATAAATATACGTACGTATTATATTATAGATTACACGCCCGATATGTGTACGTACGTACTGTACGTATGTACTGGGCGTGTAATCTATAAATCGTCTTCCACCTTTGGATTATTTCTTAGAATACAAAACTTTCACTCTCGACAATTTTATTTATTTAATTAGCATTTTAATTGGCGGATGTCGACGAACTAATAGTAATTTTAGCCATTGTGACCGTCGGGACGCGTATAAGTCGCCGACAATTATCCGAGAAAATAACACGGGCGAAAAATAAAGGTTTTTATAAAAGAAAT
>NW_019385655.1:77786-83791 GCF_000671375.1 Centruroides sculpturatus | reverse complement strand
GCTTCCTTGTGGTATGGAGTGTCCAGGTATGGATCGTCTGTGGGGAAGAGGCTGGTGTAGATTGTCCTGAGAGTGTCGGAGATGGATTCCGGTGGTTCGTTGATGGACTGAAGGGTAGGAGGCAGGCTGGAAGTTCTCGTCTTCTTGGCTGCGATGTAATATGCGGCCGACCAGGGTTCCTTACTTGCATCTGTACAGAATTTCCTCCAAGAGTTTGTCCTAGCCTGGTTAATAGCCTTTTTGTACTTTTTGAGAGTATTAATATAGTCTTGACGGAGGGTTTCTCGTTTTGCGTAGTCAGTCTCACGCCTGAACTTCCTCCTGGCCGCCCTTGTTTCTTTTCTCTTCCGATTTAGGTCACAGTTCCACCAGGGAGTATTCTTTTTATATACTCTGATGGTGGTTGAAGCCCAGTAGGCAGAATGGATCTTGTCTTGAAGAGTCGTGACAATGTTGTCAACTTCTGCCTGTGTAGTGATATTGATAATTTGGGGAGGAGTCCAAATATTTTTCAGGGTATTTTCGAAATTTTCCCAGATCGTCCTATGAGCTATACTCATTTTACATTGTAGTTGAAGTCCAAGTATCTCTGTCTGGATGTGCCTATGATCGCTGGCAGTTTGACGGTCCACTGTGCTGCACTTTAGACCATAGTTCATGATGCTATCATTGGCCAGGCAGATGTCCACCCAGCTTTCACCCGCATCCGAGTAGAAAGTGGGAAGCGGACTGGAGTTAACAGAGTGAAGGCCCGCCACAGCCATCAGCTCCAACACAGCTCTTCCTCTGGGATCTTCGTAGGGACTATGCCACATTGGTGATTTGGCGTTGAAGTCCCCACAGATTAAAATATTTTTGCCATCCAATGTATTGGTGGTCTGCTCCAGGAGATGTAGAGCAGGCTCCAGAGATTCCAACGGGGAGCAATAGAATGATAAAATATGTAGAGTAATGTCAGGGAGCTCCACCGCAATAGTGGTGTAGTACTTATTACAGTGGTTCTGAACTAACCTTGCATTGATGTTTTTATTACATATCACAATACCAGTCTTGGGAGTAGTAGAGTTTGGGGAAGTGTGTACATGAAGATTGCCAAAAAGGGCCACTTTGCTTTGCACCAGATAAGGTTCCTGAATGCAAAGAATATCAATACCCTTCAGGAACCTTATCTGGTGCAAAGCAAAGTGGCCCTTTTTGGCAATCTTCATGTACACACTTCCCCAAACTGTAATAAGCGACCACTTCCGCGAATATATCTGGTCTAAACTATTGTTCGAACACACCTCGGACACTTACCCCACCCTTGAAATTAGGTGCAGTGGTTAATGAATTAGTCTAGCAACAAAAGAAATTCATTTCAGTTTGTTGGAAATTGTCCGAAAAACGAAAGAAATGCAAAGTGCTGTCGTTAGAAGATCGTACTAAATTTATCACAACAGCAATTAGCGGCGAAGTTTAACTTTGGGAAACGAAATTTATTTTACCGTATACCTACAGTATTTTCATTGGAGGTATAAAATATTGTACGCGATACAATTAATCTGCTGATCTCACCGTTTGATCAAATTTATTTTTATTTATTTATTTTGATGCTCATATACAGTACATGTGCGATAAATAGTTTCTGTAGCAACCTACCTTATTTCCACGATATTTATAGAAAAATATTATCCAAGTAATTTTCGCACGCAAGATATTCAAAAAGCAATAAACGCATTAATGGAAAAATCAGTTTTACAGGCAACCTTTCTTTTTCGATTTCGCAATGACAATCGCGGAATGTAATGAAATCGTACAATGAGAAAAAATAATAAAATAGTTTTATTAAATAATACTTTTTCTTATTGTACTTACAAAAATATTTATAAAAATATAGTATTTTTAAAGTTAAAATAAGATTAAACTAACGAAAACCAAAACTAAAGTGATGGAGAGATAGGACGAGCTTGTATATCGATGACGTAATACACGTATCTGACTAGGAAACGAAAAGAACCGAGTCGAATTAATTAAGTCGGAAGAAAGAAAGTATGCATTATATTTGAGAAAATGCGACTATTTTATTAATCTTTAAAATATTGGTATTAATTCTGTCTTATAAAATCACGACGACTCCCGTAAATCGAGTTATCCGATAAGAATAAAATACAATACCAATATAGTCCTATTGTTGAAAAGTTCGCTTATTTTTGCTAGCCTCGATTTTTGCTTAGTAAAAATGGCGAAAAAGTGCGCAAAATACGTACGGAAATACGGTATTACAGCACCACCTGTATTGGACGACTACCTGTTTAAAAGACCACTTTTTGAAGGAAATGTGGGTTGTCGCCAGAGACAGGTTTTACTGTATATTGTGTAAAATATAATTAAAATGTCAATTTAATTCTTTATTCATATTATACATGTCAAGTAAACTATCATTATTTGTAAAATCGTATATTCATAATAATTATATAACAAAAACTTTAAAGTGTCAATAAGGTTAGGGTACTCTATTATGGCCCAGGAAGATTACATTGTTATTCTGACTAACTTCAATTCTTTCTAAGTAAAACTTAGCTATCACCTATAGTGTACGTATGCACTTTTCAACTTTGGGTATGCGTACTCCTTGAAGTAGGTAGGCGCTTGGTGGTTTAGGAGTACGCGAAAAAAATTAATAATGGCGGGTATACTATAAGAATATTCGAATTTTGCGTTGAAGTTGTTGGCAACGTCGCAACACTGGATTCTTAGTTTGAAATAAAAAAAATAATTATGTATTTAGTATGCTAATGTGTGTCCTTCCTTCAACACTTTTTGATAAAAAGAAGTTTTTCATGCTATATAATTGACGACGGCGCCATTGTTATGTACATAGAAATTACTTACAAATACATAACTTTCACAATATCGTGCACAGAGGAACGTTGGAATTTTCCCGTTTGAAGATGATAGAAAATTAAATACAAAAATACAGCTCAAAACTAGTCACAAAGAATTTAGTTATTATTGACACCATAAAATTATTATGATAATGTGTGTCCTTCCTCCAACACTTTTCGATAAAAAAAAGTCTTGCATGCTATATAATTGACGACGGCGCCATTGTTATGTACATATAAATTACTTACAAATACATAACTTTCACAATATCGTGCACAGAGGAACGCTGGCATTTTTACATTTGAAAATGATAGAAAATTAAATACAAAAATATAGCTCAAAACTATAGCCACAAAGAATTTAGTAATTATTGGTACNATACTGGTTCAGAGCTAAAATTGTATTTGACGCCATCTTTTATTTGTTATTATTAATTAAAAAGTAACTTTATATTACAGTAGAGCGTCGATTTTCCGAAAGTCAATCATCCGAAAGAATTCCAGTCCGCAAATTTTAATTTTCGCCAGTGCTGTGGCTCTTCAATCTTTGGCTATGTCTTGGGCTACTCAAATATTTTACGTTTTTGATACTAAATTTACTTAATTAACATTCTGAAGTATAAATTTTTATTATTTTTATATTTTTCAATATATTTATTTTGTTCGTACAAAATAAAAAAATAATTTTTAACGATACAATAGTCTTCGTTAGGCTTAACATCGATAAAAATTCAACGCAAAGCGACGTGCAACGGAAAAAAAATGTCAAGATGGGATAAATTAATATATTTTTTCGTACATAATCGGTTGTCCGAAACATCGATCTTCCGAACAACCCCAGTCCCCAATTGATTCGGATAATCGACGCTCCACTGTATTTTGATTCCTACGAAATACTAAAATTGCCCACATATATTCCCACCTTAAGAGTGTTAGCCTATTTTCAAATCCATTATCCTATCATAGCTCTATCTATGGATCGACAATCATATATGTTATTGCAATATTACGAGTTCTGTCAATCGTCACGATTGTGAGATTCAGCCTGGGGTACAGAGTAGTTTGTTACTCCTGTATCACTTAATAGACAATCTAGTCGCTAGGACTAGTTCTCTAAAGTTTCAGGTCACTAGATCTGATCTTAGAAGTTTACATAGGAGGGCTATAATATTCAGCTTTATGAGGATTAAAGACTGTGTAGTCCTTATCCACATAGTCAGGATTCCGACACCAATTAATCGAATTTGGATACGCGGATTAACACGCGTGAGAGGTCTGATTTAGAGATCGAGGAGACATTATTATATCTAACTAGCTGCAAGGACCCGCTTCGCTGGGTTTTTATTTGTTCGTACATTTGTATGTAATATAGTTTTTTTTATATATATAAAAGACTGTTTTTCTAAGTAATCTAGAATCTAGCTGCAAGGACCCGCTTCTCTGGGTTTTTAAAAAGTAACGATAGTGAAGATTAAGATAATTACATTATAGCCAATCTTACCCCTTTTCACAGAATGCAAGAATTAGGTCCCCCGTTTCCAGACTAATTAGAGAATTTTTACGTTTAGTCAAACGAACTATTTTCGATATGATCAATTTTCTGGAACGTTTACAATCGTTCTATAATCGAACCAATTCAAATTCGAATTCGAATATTGTTCGAATTAAATTCGAACAAATTCGAACATAACATTCGAAATAGAAAACCACTTTCAACCACTTTCAACCACTTTCAGCCACATATCTCCCGCACCCTTATAGCTATCGAGACGCAACCACCATAGTGCACGAATGGAGACTTGGGGCTACCACCGCATACAAACAGCATTCATGTGCGATGTGTAGTTTTTGCGGAAAAGTGAAATACAGTCGACCCCCCTATAAGATCATTGATTTTTCCGTTTAATCTGAATTACATGTTGTACGAGTCACTTAGATTTTACAAATATGTGAGCCATTCACAGTCCAGCACACGTATTTGTAAAATCTAAGTGACTCGTACAACATGTACTTCAGATAAAACGGAAAAATCAATGATCTTATAGGGGGGTCGACTGTATTTCACTTTTCCGCAAAAACTACACATCGCACATGAATGCTGTTTGTATGCGGTGGTAGCCCCAAGTCTCCATTCGTGCACTATGGTGGTTGCGTCTCGATAGCTATAAGGGTGCGGGAGATATGTGGCTGAAAGTGGTTGAAAGTGGTTGAAAGTGGTTTTCTATTTCGAATGTTATGTTCGAATTTGTTCGAATTTAATTCGAACAATATTCGAATTCGAATTTGAATTGGTTCGATTATAGAACGATTGTAAACGTTCCAGAAAATTGATCATATCGAAAATAGTTCGTTTGACTAAACGTAAAAATTCTCTAATTAGTCTGGAAACGGGGGACCTAATTCTTGCATTCTGTGAAAAGGGGTAAGATTGGCTATAATGTAATTATCTTAATCTTCACTATCGTTACTTTTTGCCCAGCGAAGCGGGTCTTTGCAGCTAGATTCTATATTACTTAGAAAAACAGTCTTTTATATATTAAAAAAACTATATTACATACAAATAAAAACCCAGCGAAGCGGGTCCTTGCAACTAGTAGTTAATATTATTCTTATCGCTATAAAGAATATTCGAAATTATTGGGAGTTTTACTTTCAATAAAAAGAAACATAAGAATACGAGGGTTGTTCAAAAAGTACCCGAACTTTATTTATTACAAAAAAAAAATACTTCGCATACAATTTATTTGTTAGGGTCCCCTTCAAAGTAGTCTCCTCCGCAACATATACACTTATTTCAACGGTGTTTCCACTTTTTGAAACATCTTGGAACGCTTTTCCGGAATGCTGATAAGTTCCTCCGTCGTTTTTTTTTTCTATCTCTGGAATGGTGGCAAATCTTTTTTCTTTGAGCGTGTTTTTTAGTTTGTTTGAGAACAGGAAAAAGTCGCATGGGGCCAGGTCAGGTGAGTAGGGTGGGTGGGGAAGCACAGCGGTTTTGTTTTTGTCCAAAAACTCGTGTTCTGAGGGACAAATGAGCCGGCGCGTTGTCGTGGTGAAAAAACCACTCGCCGCTCCTCCAAAGTTAGGGCCGTTTTTGCCTGATTTTGTCTCTTAGGCGTTTCATGACACCAGGTAGTACTC
>NW_019385655.1:70103-73813 GCF_000671375.1 Centruroides sculpturatus | reverse complement strand
GCTTCCTTGTGGTATGGAGTGTCCAGGTATGGATCGTCTGTGGGGAAGAGGCTGGTGTAGATTGTCCTGAGAGTGTCGGAGATGGATTCCGGTGGTTCGTTGATGGACTGAAGGGTAGGAGGCAGGCTGGAAGTTCTCGTCTTCTTGGCTGCGATGTAATATGCGGCCGACCAGGGTTCCTTACTTGCATCTGTACAGAATTTCCTCCAAGAGTTTGTCCTAGCCTGGTTAATAGCCTTTTTGTACTTTTTGAGAGTATTAATATAGTCTTGACGGAGGGTTTCTCGTTTTGCGTAGTCAGTCTCACGCCTGAACTTCCTCCTGGCCGCCCTTGTTTCTTTTCTCTTCCGATTTAGGTCACAGTTCCACCAGGGAGTATTCTTTTTATATACTCTGATGGTGGTTGAAGCCCAGTAGGCAGAATGGATCTTGTCTTGAAGAGTCGTGACAATGTTGTCAACTTCTGCCTGTGTAGTGATATTGATAATTTGGGGAGGAGTCCAAATATTTTTCAGGGTATTTTCGAAATTTTCCCAGATCGTCCTATGAGCTATACTCATTTTACATTGTAGTTGAAGTCCAAGTATCTCTGTCTGGATGTGCCTATGATCGCTGGCAGTTTGACGGTCCACTGTGCTGCACTTTAGACCATAGTTCATGATGCTATCATTGGCCAGGCAGATGTCCACCCAGCTTTCACCCGCATCCGAGTAGAAAGTGGGAAGCGGACTGGAGTTAACAGAGTGAAGGCCCGCCACAGCCATCAGCTCCAACACAGCTCTTCCTCTGGGATCTTCGTAGGGACTATGCCACATTGGTGATTTGGCGTTGAAGTCCCCACAGATTAAAATATTTTTGCCATCCAATGTATTGGTGGTCTGCTCCAGGAGATGTAGAGCAGGCTCCAGAGATTCCAACGGGGAGCAATAGAATGATAAAATATGTAGAGTAATGTCAGGGAGCTCCACCGCAATAGTGGTGTAGTACTTATTACAGTGGTTCTGAACTAACCTTGCATTGATGTTTTTATTACATATCACAATACCAGTCTTGGGAGTAGTAGAGTTTGGGGAAGTGTGTACATGAAGATTGCCAAAAAGGGCCACTTTGCTTTGCACCAGATAAGGTTCCTGAATGCAAAGAATATCAATACCCTTCAGGAACCTTATCTGGTGCAAAGCAAAGTGGCCCTTTTTGGCAATCTTCATGTACACACTTCCCCAAACTGTAATAAGCGACCACTTCCGCGAATATATCTGGTCTAAACTATTGTTCGAACACACCTCGGACACTTACCCCACCCTTGAAATTAGGTGCAGTGGTTAATGAATTAGTCTAGCAACAAAAGAAATTCATTTCAGTTTGTTGGAAATTGTCCGAAAAACGAAAGAAATGCAAAGTGCTGTCGTTAGAAGATCGTACTAAATTTATCACAACAGCAATTAGCGGCGAAGTTTAACTTTGGGAAACGAAATTTATTTTACCGTATACCTACAGTATTTTCATTGGAGGTATAAAATATTGTACGCGATACAATTAATCTGCTGATCTCACCGTTTGATCAAATTTATTTTTATTTATTTATTTTGATGCTCATATACAGTACATGTGCGATAAATAGTTTCTGTAGCAACCTACCTTATTTCCACGATATTTATAGAAAAATATTATCCAAGTAATTTTCGCACGCAAGATATTCAAAAAGCAATAAACGCATTAATGGAAAAATCAGTTTTACAGGCAACCTTTCTTTTTCGATTTCGCAATGACAATCGCGGAATGTAATGAAATCGTACAATGAGAAAAAATAATAAAATAGTTTTATTAAATAATACTTTTTCTTATTGTACTTACANTCGAATTAAATTCGAACAAATTCGAACAAAACATTCGAAATAGAAAGCCACTTTCAACCACTTTCAAGCCCATATCTCTCGCACCCTTATAGCTATCGAGACGCAACCACCCCTATGCACGAATGGAGATTTGGGGCTACTACCACATACAAACACCATTCACGTGCGATGTTTAGTTTTGGCGATAAAGTGTAATATAGGGACATACATGTCCATTTATATATATATATATATATAGATTATTATGCGTGGCTAACCCAACACCAATGACGTTGAAATAAGCAATTGACATTTAGATGTTTTGTAATATTCTTCGCAAACACTGAGAGAAAAATGACTGTTCATGTATCATAATGACAGCAAATTGGAAGCCAGTTAGAGCAATTAGAACAAGAAATAATTTAATTAATGATATGTTGATTATGAAGCTATATATTCATTCATTAGTGACATTCAGTGTCGTACCGTCATTAGAAGCGGTGGATGCGCTGTTTCCCTTGTATTTTTTAAAAAATAAATACATATTAATTTTAATTATATGAAAATAATCGCACAATATTTTATTATAATCGCATTATGTATCTTATTACAAATTTCTACACTACACGTGAAAAAAAAAAGATTGTTATTGTATATTCGAATATTACGGAGTGGAATATCTGTATTGTCTGAGTCCAAAAAGCCAGATTCGCGCATGCGCTTTACAGAGCACCAACCTCACCCAGTTTAGCCGGTAGAAGCTACGACCTTGGGTTGATGCTACACATATAACGCTTCCAATTCTATCCGGGACCGGTTCTGGGCTGTTAGCCGCCCGCCCGCTAAATATTTGGCTGATTACGTGAATAACGACTAGATTTATAACTTAACCCAACCGATAAGAATTTACTGGTATGTTTTTACGATAGTTCTGTATAGTTGACAAAAGTTTAAAAATCCATTAAAATATTTGATATTTTTATTCCGCTCTCCGATTTTATATTACTCGCGGATTTCAATGTTAAACCAGTGATATTACGATTTCGTATATTCCATCCTTAAAAGCTTAACCGAACCAATCTATAGCCGAGTACAGTGGGACTGATTTCTTCGAAATATTAGATATAATAAAGACAGAAAATTTTCCAGTTCAACGAGAGTGACCGAAAAGTTGTAAATTTTAGAAATTTCCGTGGACAACACCTGGTCCTGAAACGAATTAGTTAGAAAACAAATGACTATTAAGTTTAACATATTTTTACAACTATGGTGAGAAACGTTTAAAATCTACAACAACCCTGTTGCGTCCTTTGAGATATACTAGTGATGCTACAAAAGAGGTATTTGACATTGACCGGTATCGGCACCCCTGGGGATTTGGCAGTCGGCGTGTATGCACGCTCTGCAACCGTCTTCGAGTCCATCCATTAGCCACTCGTAGGGAGCTATTTGACTAAGTACATTGTTTTAAGATTTAAAAAGTAAAGAATATTTTATATTTTTATGTACGTTTCTTTGCAAAGCTATATTTAATACTAGCTTACCAGTCGCGCATTGCTGCGATCTCAGAAGAAAGGAAATTCAAGCAAACTCGTTATGATAAAATTCAATTTACATTCTATCATTTTTATTGAAACTTATTATTATTATTCATTTTCATCGGGGAAACATTTCAAAGTGTTGTTTCAATTCTATTTATTTATTGGAGTGTTGTGGATACACGATATTTTTTGTTTTTCCGTCTGGTGCGTACACGAATAAATCAGAAGGTTTTCAGACGCGTGAGTCGGCCACATACAGTTGTCCATGCGAGAAGCACGGATTCTCCAAATTTAGCCCACACACTCGCTGCGATTGTCAGAAGTGCGATATTCC
>NW_019385655.1:60488-69195 GCF_000671375.1 Centruroides sculpturatus | reverse complement strand
GTCGACCCCCGTATAAGATCATTGATTATTCCGTTTTATATGAATTCCATGTTGTACGAGTCACTTAGATTTTACAAATACGTGTACCGGGCTGTGAACGGCTCACGTATTTGTAAAATTTAAGTGACTTGTACAACATGGAATTCATATAAAACGGAATAATCAATGATCTTATACGGGGGTCGACTGTATAAATATTTATATAGTATAGAGTTTGAAGTTCCAATAAGGAATTTAACTTAGGATATACTATTAAGACCGGGTATACTTTTTCTGTATTTTAACCCAGTTCAATTCTTTATGAAAAATCAGTAAGATAAAAGCTAGAGTTTAGTTGATTGCTAATTACTCTTGCCTAATTTTACATTGTAATGTAAATTTCTCATTAACACTTTGATGCTTGTATTATGAGGATATAAATTTTAATATGCGATCTTACAAGAAACGAAAGTTAAATTTCCATAAATGAATAACATTTCATCCCTAGATTTATAAACAATGTTAAAAAAACAAAGATTGGCAAAAATCTGGAAAAATAAGTTTAAAATTTGAGAAATGATTTTGATTTATATGAAATTTATATATAATGACAATAAATAGATTACATAAATATCTAGAATCCAATACACTAATGCACGCAAATAAAATTTTAATTTTATAAAATAATACTAACATTTAGAAATGTTATTGTCGATCATTCAATATAATGTAACTCAACTAAACAGTTTTTTTTTTTTACTCATTAGGTAAATCATTGCACAAAGATTGAAGGTCTTATTTGTACAGTGGGAAACTAATGTGTTATTCTCATTTCTGTAATAATGCATAAGCAAAAACATTTGTTGAAAATACGAGTTAATTGCAGAGTATACTAAGAAAGAAAAATATTTAACGCTTGAGAAGTTCGTTTAATTTTTTACGTTTTGAATTTTTCATGATACTAATGATGTCGTTGATAATATACGTCGTATAATTTAAATATCTTTAAGTATCTTAATACACGTAGCAATGAATAGAATATTTTTCAAGAATATTTTGTACTGAGTGTATTTATCAGATAATTATTTTGTAAATATAATATTTATATTTTACAACCCTTCAATTATGATTTATAGTATCGAATGAAATATTTTTGCTACTGTTCACTTGAAGATGTATATATAAAAGCAGATTAAATTCATTTTTATAGCTTCTGTCATTCTTNAAACGCCAGCTGAATCGTATGTATTACTTTGCTGTTTCTCCATTTTATATTAAGAATATATCTCATCAAAAATGTTCTGTATACTGCGTTTAAAACATCATTTATCAAATGTACATGTTACCCTGACACAGTATATTAAAGTGTAAAGGTTTAGTCAGTTGTTTGTGTTCATAAAACCTTGAAGTTTCAACCAGAGAGAAAACAGTTTAATTATGATATTAACAGAAAGATTCGTCATTGATATAATTTAAATTTTAGACGTGTTTCAGTACACTTAAAAAAACATCATTTACGTTATTCTGACTAAATTTCAAAAATGTTTCAGTGCATTATTTACTATGAATAATTCCTTTTCACAATTTATTTGTAACCAATTTATCACCATTAACTTTTAGATGTTTGCTGTCATTCGTTATATTTGTGACGTTTGCTTAAATTAAGTGATGAAAACACTTAATTTAAGCATCACTTGTTATAAATTATTTTCTATTATACAAGTTTTTCAGATAGGACGAAGTGTAATTGTAAATATGTTGTTAATAAAAAATTATTCAGAATATTTTCAAACTAGTCAACATTGTACAAACGAAAAGAAATTCGAAGTACAAACCATGCATGAAGTGACTATAAATTATAACCTTTGCTTCAGTGACGTCAATATATTTATCTCATTTTTGATATTTTGTATTGATTTGCTTGATATTTTTTTCAGTACTTGAACTGATTATAAAAAGACTGTGTTATTTTTTACATTTTTAATGACTTATAATTAATTAATTAACTAACTTTCTTGTATTACTTTTAAAAAAATTCCTTTATCGATTTATCGTAAATAAATCAAATAAAAGGACTGAAATTTAGAGGACTTCAGATCAAACAGACAAATTTCTGGTCCTTATTTTGTGTTGTATGAGCCATATGGTGTCGTTCCTGGTAGGGTGGGCAAAATAAATATATACACTAGTTGTTTCCAAATTTTTTTAGCCATGTCATACCTAAGCATCTATCATTATTGCTAATCATGCTAATAATTCTTCTCGTGCGTTATTTTGGTATGTAATATAATGTAAACGTTATAATAATTAGAAATATAAAAATTATTTTTAATACAATGTCATAACAGATGGCGCCACTAAATTTGGCTTAGATAGTTAAGCAACTTTGATATTTTTATGTTGTTATCAGTTTTTAAATATAAGCATTATATTTATATTTCACTTTCTAATGTTACCGAACGACAGAATTAACAGCAAAACCTGCTGTGTGCACGATATCGTAAAATTTATATATCGATAAGGAATTTTTGTGTCTTTGACAGAAATCAGAGAATTTTAACTTATGATTATTGTATCAAACACATTATACATCGTTATAGTCGTTATTGTGTTAGTTTATATTCTATTTTGAATATATTATACAAATTATAGTTTAAAAATCAACTTTGTTTTTAATCTAATGTTATATATTTCTGATAAAGCGTCATTATTGGGAAGATCGTATATAAATATTTATATAGTAGAAAGTTTGAAGTTTCAATAAGGAATTTAACTTAGGATATACTATTAAGACCGGGTATACTTTTTCTGTATTTTAACCCAGTTCAATTCTTTATGAAAAATCAGTAAGATAAAAGCTAGAGTTTAGTTGATTGCTAATTACTCTTGCCTATTTTTACTTTGTAATGTAAATTTCTCATTAACACTTTGATGCTTGTATTATGAGGATATAAATTTTAATATGCGATCTTACAAGAAACGAAAGTTAAATTTCCATAAATGAATAACATTTCATCCCTAGATTTATAAGCAATGTTAAGAAAACAAAGATTGGCAAAAATCTGGAAAAATAAGTTTAAAATTTGAGAAATGATTTTGATTTATATGAAATTTATATATAATGACAATAAATAGATTACATAAATATCTAGAATCCAATACACTAATGCACGCAAATAAAATTTTAATTTTATAAAATAATACTAACATTTAGAAATGTTATTGTCGATCATTCAATATAATGTAACTGAACTAAACTTGCATTGTTTTTTTGACTCATAAGGTGAAATTATTGCACAAAGATTGAAGGTCTTATTTGTACAGTGGGAAAATAATGTGTTATTCTCATTCCTGTATTTATGCATAAGCAAAAACACTTGTTGAAAATACGAATAATTGCAAAGAAAGAAAAATATTTAATGCTTGAGAATTCTATTTAATTTACGTTTTGAATTTGTGAAGATAATAATGATGTTGATAATATACGTCGTGTAATTTAAATATCTTTAATACACGTGGTAGTGAATAGAATATTTTTCAAGGATGTTTTATTCTGAGTATATTTATCAGATAATTATTTTTTAAATAAAATATTTATATTTTACAACCCTTCAGTTATGATTTAGAGTATCGAATGAAATATTTTTGCTGATGTTCACTTAAATATGTATATATAGAAGCAGATTAAACTTATTTTTATAGTTGCTGTCATTCCTTTAGTAGTTTTACCTCTATCTACACACAGACTTTTATAATTATGCTATATTGTATATACACATAAAATCAAATGTAAATTAAAAACATGTTACATCAAAAATATTTCTGTGATAAATATTTTCAAAAGAAATCATCTTTAAAAATATCGATACACATACATTACGCAAAATTCTAAAACCCACCCTCTTGTTTCCCTGTTGGCAGAGCTTCAAAATGCGTCTACGTGTTAATAGATGGCAGCGCAGTAATAGTAGCATTAAGTCATCGTTTTTTACGTTTTATCTGTTTGCTTGAAATATTTCATTAATAATTTTCTAAATTTTCCTCTAATCTTTAAATATGAAGTAAATTTTTGCATCTTTATTTTTTTAAAAAGTACACCGAAGTAAAGCAGTAAATAATAAGCTAAAAGAATGTTATCTAATATATAATCGAGACGGGTTGATGATAATGATAATAATAATAATAATAATAATATTAAGCGCAGAGCCCAAACGGTTAGGAGTTGAAAGTTAAAGTTTGATACACAGTTAGGGCACGTCACGAAAACGCACACTAAGAAGGGATTTTTCGAAATTTCTCCCCACGGGGGAGAGGGACAAGATTAAGGCTTAACACTTGCATCAACAATACAAGTGTTAAGTAACAATGAAAGTGTCAACAATGGAAGTGTTACATAACAATGGAATTGTTAAGAGAAAGCTACGTGCAAGACACAGATGCATTTTTTGTTTTTGTGGGAAATAGAACATTTTTTAACCGATCTAAAATTTTTTTAATTAATCTGGAAACAGANTAAAAGAATGTTATCTAATATATAATCGAGACGGGTTGATGATAATGATAATAATAATAATAATAATAATATTAAGCGCAGAGCCCAAACGGTTAGGAGTTGAAAGTTAAAGTTTGATACACAGTTAGGGCACGTCACGAAAACGCACACTAAGAAGGGATTTTTCGAAATTTCTCCCCACGGGGGAGAGGGACAAGATTAAGGCTTAACACTTGCATCAACAATACAAGTGTTAAGTAACAATGAAAGTGTCAACAATGGAAGTGTTACATAACAATGGAATTGTTAAGAGAAAGCTATGTGCAAGACACAGATGCATTTTTTGTTTTTGTGGGAAATAGAACATTTTTTAACCGATCTAAAATTTTTTTAATTAATCTGGAAACAGAGGGACTTAATTCTTGCATTCTTTGAAAACGGATAAGATTGGCTGTAACGTAATAATCTTAATCTTCGCTATCGTTACTTTTTGCCCGAGCAACGCCGGGCCTACCTGCTAGTTAATTATATTTTGCAGTTTTCTTTTTTTTGTTTGTTGCATTTAGATTGTGATGGTTTAATTATTTTTTACTGTTTTTTATTGACTGTTTTAAGACCAATTTACATTATAGAAGTTATAACAGTTATAAATAACTGAAAACTAATAAAAGAGCAGGGAAAAATTAATTACTCAAATTAGTAAAACAAAACAATAATATCCAAAGCAAAACATCTGAGTTGTAAAAAATATTTCGCAGAGTGGAAATTATGGCACCCGAAATGAAAGCAAATTTTCTTTTGAGCGCTTCTGTTTGATAAAGATAAGCTTGGTGCTTCGAAGCTATATCATAAGCCGTTACTTCCTAGGGCTATCCCACAATTTTATTACCAATGTTCGGTGATTTCAATTACGATCCTTTCATAATCCCCTTTTCAGACCATTTTTTTAATTTTTTCGAATTATTTACGATACGTACTTCTTGTTTTAACATAGAAATAACTTTTGGAAATTTTTCATCTTTAACAGTTGGATTATTTTCTTGTGAATGTATTTCATTCATATTTTATTTAACAAATTATGAAATTAATAAATATAATAAAATTAAATATATAAAAATAAAGACATCTGCATAGCAAACGTAATTTAATTACGAAATTAATTAAACTAGCAACGAGTTGATCAACTATCCTGGCAGGATTTAAAATTTTGGTAATGCCATAATTTACAGTGTAAACATTGAATANTAATATCCACTGAAGAGGCTAAAATAGCGAAATATATATGGATAATATAATAAAGTAAGAAATAGTGAAAATAATTCTCTGGTTTTCTCTGTTTTTTTAAAACTCTATCGAAGTCGGAATTAAAGAGTGAACGTCACTTGTGGTTCTTAAGGGTTTTTTTAAACGAAAAAATTTTTAGAATTTATTAATTTTAATATTTGTCTACACCGATCCCATTGTTTTTATTATTTATTTAATAGATGTGTAGATTTATTGAAAAGAAACAAGGTTGAGCCATCAATAAGCCGAATGCACAGCGAAGGTTGAGGTACGTCGATTATGCTGCTGTTGTGCAGATCATCTAAGCACAAAGGAAACATAGCTGAGCTACATATAAATTGAAAGCCCAGCGAAGTTAGAGTAGGTGAATTTCACTGCTTTGGAGCACATTGAATGAATTAAAGCTCTTAGGTACTTAAAGCCCACTTCACAATGCGCTTTAAAAAACCATAAAGCACTTTGCACGTTGTATTTGCACTTTGAAGCACCATAAAACACATGTTGCGCATTGAACTTTGGAGAACCATACTACTCCAACGAGTACATTGTAGTACTCGTTGTAGCATATTGCACATGTAGCAACATAAAACACTAGAAGCACCGTGAAATATTTACAGCACCACACAACAAATCAAAGTACTAAACATACTTAAAACATACTTAATGTGATTAAGTATGTTTAGTGTTTTGATTTGATGCTTATGGTGCTTTAAAAGCACCATAAGCATTATAAAGCATTACAAACACCATAAAACACTAGAGACACCATAGAAAACTAGAAGCACTGTAAAACATATCAAACATTAAAACATTAAGCACGTTGCACATTNTCGAATGTTTTGTTTGATTTTTTCGAATTTGTTCGAATTAAATTTGAACATAAAATTCGAATTGGTTCGATTATAGAAAGATTGAAAACGTTCCAGAAACGTTGAAATTTGTTCGCTTGACTAAACGTAAAAATTCTCTAATTAGTCTGGAAACGGGGGACCTAATTCTTGCATTCTGTGAAAACGGGTAAGATTAGCTATAATGTAATTATCTTAATTAATCTTCATTATCGTTACTTTTTGCCCGGCGAAGCGGGTCCTTGCAGCTAGTATTTTGTATAAAGTTTCATGTAGCCTATGTGTAATTTGCAAAAATTCTAATACACAAAAATCGATATAAATCGATATATTTATACATTAGTTAGATTTTTTTATTTTAAAAATTGTGAGATTGTTTTTTATAATTTGGAAATTTTCTACCCACGGTTGAGATAAATATTTTCAATCATTGATCCTGGGTCATGCCAGTTTTTAAATTTAAACGTTTTCTTACATTTTGCAAGTTTTACCTAAAAATTATTATTCATTAATTTAAATAAAGATTTACCAAAATCATTTGTCAAATCTTTTTTATTTATTATTAAAAAATACATATATGTTAAGCCGTATATTTTGATTAAATTCTAGTATTCCATGAATTTTGTTTAATATTAAAGAAGGAGATTAAAAGTCAGTACATTCATTTCTTGGATTTCACATATAGTCTGATAGAGAAAAAAAGGATATTTTAACTATTTAGACAACATATTCAACATACATACGCACTCATAATAACTTAGAAGTATGTGAGGTCGCTGAATTGGAGATATGCAAAGTCAGGTTTATCGTATTTCATTCATTCATTCATTCAATCATTTTTATTTAAGTACTTGGTACATGTCCCGGCCCCGCTACAGCATTACCAGGAAGTTATACATATTCTTAAATATATATAGTTACCAATATTTGTATACATATACAATAACAACAAATAGTAATAAACAATATGAGTAAATAAGTTATATTTTAAATACGCTTATGACGTATATAAGGATAAATAAAATTTTCGAAACGAATTATAATGTTCAGATAAACAAAAGAAAATATATAACTAAATAAATGCTTAGTAGTTCATAGCTGTGCAGAAGAGCTTATTGCATATGTGTACTTTAAAGTCTTCAGTTCTAAGCAGAACTTTATGTGTCATTGAATATCACTTGGACGCAATAAAATCAGTGTTCAGAACAGTCCTTATAAAAGATAGTGGTTTGGAAGTTACTACACACGTCTATAAACAGTTTAAAGATAGATGTGTAGTATTAAAATTAATAAATTCTAAAAATTTTTTCGTTTAAAAAAAACCCTTAATTAAGAACCACAAGTGACGTTCACTCTTTAATTCCGACTTCGATAGAGTTTTAAAAAAACAGAGAAAACCAGAGAATTATTTTCACTATTTCTTACTTTATTATATTATCCATATATATTTCGCTATTTTAGCCTCTTCAGTGGATATTACACTGTTAAGTTGCCAGTACTATTATAGTTCATCAAGCTATCCCAGCATGCATCGACATATGCTCCTGTATTTAAATTTATACAATTTGCATGTTCTTTAATACAGTAATGTTCTATGATGCGTCTTTTTACAAAATTTTTTTCTTTATACAAAATTTTAATATTACTACGATCAATAAGACAATTTTTAATACTGCAGTGTTGTTGCCACGGGGATTCAGTTCTGTTCAATCGAATTGCCGCCTCATGCTCCTTTAGCCTCACTTCCAGTTTTCTTCCTGTTTCTCCAACGTAGCTTTTCCGTTCTGTGCACGTACACATCAATTCATATACGACTTCTGCAACTTCTAAAGGATTCTTCGATTGTTTTTCATTTGCTTTATTAATCAGACAAATACTGTTATTTAATTTATTTTTTTGTTCACCTACTAAATTGACTGAGAACAATTCTTTAATATAAGTTTTATATTTTTCATAAAATTTGAAAATATATGGAATTTTAATATATAAGTTTTCTATTTTATTATTTTTAACATTATATCTATTATTTAAATACGAATTGTACCACTTACGTATAAGCTGTTGTGGATAGTCATTCAATAAATATTTTTTAAAAAGATTCTTA
>NW_019385655.1:34344-53114 GCF_000671375.1 Centruroides sculpturatus | reverse complement strand
AATATCTACAGAATATTATCGCCAAAGAGACGGGATCGCAATGGGATCAGTAATTGGCCCAAAGCTTGCCGATATTTGTATGGCATCAATAGATGAAAAAATCTTCCAGTACCAAGGTATTGTTTTTTATACTAGATATGTGGATGACATATTAGTTTTGTACGACTCAAATAACGTTACAGCTGAAAATATCAAGGATTATGCAAATAGTTTAAATAAGAACATTAAATTTACTTATGAAGAAGAAAAAAATTATGAAATTAATTATTTAGATGTAATAATCACAAGAAAAAATGAAACATTGCTGTTCCGAAAATACGAAAAAATATGTAATAATAATAAGGTGATTAATTACAAGTCATATTCTTCTATAGGAATAAAAAGAAATGTTTTTTTGATGGAATTAAAGAAAATATTTAATAGAACAACTTTAAAAAAATATATTGAAATTGAAACTAAGAATCTTTTTAAAAAATATTTATTGAATGACTATCCACAACAGCTTATACGTAAGTGGTACAATTCGTATTTAAATAATAGATATAATGTTAAAAATAATAAAATAGAAAACTTATATATTAAAATTCCATATATTTTCAAATTTTATGAAAAATATAAAACTTATATTAAAGAATTGTTCTCAGTCAATTTAGTAGGTGAACAAAAAAATAAATTAAATAACAGTATTTGTCTGATTAATAAAGCAAATGAAAAACAATCGAAGAATCCTTTAGAAGTTGCAGAAGTCGTATATGAATTGATGTGTACGTGCACAGAACGGAAAAGCTACGTTGGAGAAACAGGAAGAAAACTGGAAGTGAGGCTAAAGGAGCATGAGGCGGCAATTCGATTGAACAGAACTGAATCCCCGTGGCAACAACACTGCAGTATTAAAAATTGTCTTATTGATCGTAGTAATATTAAAATTTTGTATAAAGAAAAAAATTTTGTAAAAAGACGCATCATAGAACATTACTGTATTAAAGAACATGCAAATTGTATAAATTTAAATACAGGAGCATATGTCGATGCATGCTGGGATAGCTTGATGAACTATAATAGTACTGGCAACTTAACAGTGTAATATCCACTGAAGAGGCTAAAATAGCGAAATATATATGGATAACATAATAAAGTAAGAAATAGTGAAAATAATTCTCTGGTTTTCTCTGTTTTTTTAAACTCTATCGAAGTCGGAATTAAAGAGTGAACGTCACTTGTGGTTCTTAAGGGTTTTTTTAAACGAAAAAATTTTTAGAATTTATTAATTTTAATATTTGTCTACACCGATCCCATTGTTTTTATTATTTATTTAATAGATGTGTAGATTTATTGAAAAGAAACAAGGTTGAGCCATCAATAAGCCGAATGCACAGCGAAGGTTGAGGTACGTCGATTATGCTGCTGTTGTGCAGATCATCTAAGCACAAAGGAAACATAGCTGAGCTACATATAAATTGAAAGCCCAGCGAAGTTAGAGTAGGTGAATTTCACTGCTTTGGAGCACATTGAATGAATTAAAGCTCTTAGGTACTTAAAGCCCACTTCACAATGCGCTTTAAAAAACCATAAAGCACTTTGCACGTTGTATTTGCACTTTGAAGCACCATAAAACACATGTTGCGCATTGAACTTTGGAGAACCATACTACTCCAACGAGTACATTGTAGTACTCGTTGTAGCATATTGCACATGTAGCAACATAAAACACTAGAAGCACCGTGAAATATTTACAGCACCACACAACAAATCAAAGTACTAAACATACTTAAAACATACTTAATGTGATTAAGTATGTTTAGTGTTTTGATTTGATGCTTATGGTGCTTTAAAAGCACCATAAGCATTATAAAGCATTACAAACACCATAAAACACTAGAGACACCATAGAAAACTAGAAGCACTGTAAAACATATCAAACATTAAAACATTAAGCACGTTGCACATTAAAGCACCAAAACACATGGAGCACGTTGCACTTGTAGCACCATAAAACACTAGTAGCACCATTCGTCACAAGAGTACCAGAAGCACATATAAGCATGCTGAAACACTTATAAAACACTGCATGGTTGAAACATTGTGACACACTATTGATGAAAAGTACTTTGAAGCATTAGGAATGCACATTTAAGCACTACAAAACACTTTAAACACATTGAAGAATTAACCAAGCAATGAAACACATTGAAGCTCCAACGAAGGACCTTGAAGCAATTGAATGCCGATAAGAGTATAGTGATTACATTCTATACATTTAAATTCTCTGAAGTATGCTCGTCACAAGAGCAGACTTTAGAGAATTTCAGAAAGAGACGGTTAGAGCACAATGAATTTCGTTCAAGCAAGCTGAGAACAAGCCCATTGAAGAGGCATATTGAAATTATTGTAAGCAGCACAGCAGAGTCACCACTACAAAGTTATGTCCCATATAAGTCCGCTTTAGTAGGCAGAGACTGTAGAGCTCAACTCAGTCGAAATCTCAGATCAATGAAGGCCCTACATTATCACAGCGGGTACTGTAAGCAAACTGCCAGAACTTAAACATCGTTATTTCTCATAGTGGATTAATGTCATAATGCCCAAAGTTGAAATACAGACATTGGTATTTTCAATAGGGGTTAAATGTCATAATGTACAAGTCGATAAAATATAGAATTTCAAAACAGTCACAAAGGCAATGGATAACTCGGTCTACATTCAGTTGTGGCAACTCATAAGTACATCACAACTAGTCAATCAGTCATAGACACTTCCCAATAGTTAAGTAAACCAGAAATAATGCCAGGCTCAAGCGTATAAAGCAATGAGCATCCCACGTATACATATGTAGCCACCACAAAGAAATGAATAAAAGTGATCTCCAGAACAAGATAAATCAGAGGTGGATAGTAATTTAATAAAATATATCAAGAAATAGACAAAGTCATAGTTGCTAACTCTCCGAATTAACTGTCGAATGCAAAGTCACACCTTTAAATACAGTGCATTATCAAAATAGAAGCAATAAATACAATTAATCTAATTATAAATAAGTTGGTTTGTTCAGCAAATCGTAAGAATACATTATATAAATTCTTGTCTCTCATAATGTCAGAAAATCGGCATGGCCAATCCACACCAATCTCCTCTAATGTTAATCTTAATTCCAGTCTAACTCTTTCGAACATAACGCAGTCGAACAAATAATGTTTCGATCCATCAATATTATGGCATGTAGGGCATTCGTTCGAAGTCCTACCAGTAAACCTGACAAGATAGCATGCAAAATTTCCGTGATCGGTGAACGCTTGAGTCACATAGTAATTTGGTGAATATCATCTTAAGTTATAAAATTGATGTATATCAGGTATAAATTCATAAGTAATGCGATCTCTGTTTTCATTCCATCTATCCTGCCATGCACGAATAGTATCCTCCCATAAAATCCGCCGTAGGGTTTGTGGGCTAACTTTATTATAACTAACTGGCAATGTGAAGTTTTCCGCCGCCTGCTTGGCTAAGAAGTCAGCTTTTTCATTTCCTATTGCTTCCTAGTGGGCTCGAATCCAAGAGACGGCATATATACAAGAAGACGAGCGTATCATTCGTCTAATTTCTTCAGCAACTGGGTGTAGTTTGACGCTATTTGTAATTTTATGGGCAGACAAGGAATCCGTGTTTATGTGGATTAGAGCATTACTATTCCTTTCCGTGGACCAGGCAATTGCCAATTGAATAGCATGCATTTCTGCATGCTATTCAATATTGCTGTATTGTAAAAATTTACAAATGTTAATTTACACACGGTAATTCACATACAGTAACTTTTACAATCTTTTACAATCTTTAGTGTTTATGCTTCTGAAGGTTGTAAAAGTTACTGTGTGTGAATTACCGTGTGTAAATTAACATTTGTGAATTTTTCCAATACATAATTTGTATTTAATAAAATATTTTCAAAAAAATACGGAAAAGAAGAAAACCTCAATGTTTAATTATAAAGAGGATCTAAGCACAGAATTGATAATTGGAATAATGTTCAAGAAATATTAAAACAAAGGAAAAAAAGAGTCCCAATATTTTCATCATATTACATTTTACGTCCAATACTGGTGTTTTAGTGGAATATGTTTTAAGGAAAAAACCTCAATCGTTAAGTCATACTGCGATTCAAAACAATCCAACTGAGGATAAAAAGAAATGTGTAAAATCCTTAAAGAGCACTGAAGAGGAACTGGAAATATGAAACCAGTTCGAAATGCATATGTAAAAATATAATAAAAGAATTCATTTACCTGATGCTGTAAGATAGTCTACCGAAAGAATACATCGGATTAAAGAGACAACCATTGAAGTACAGAGGATTGTTGACGCTTTTCATGGTTTACACATTTTGATTGCCGGAGACATGAATGCTCACTCGCCAGCTTGGGGTGGCGATACTTTCGATATGCGAGATGGCTTGCTGGAAGAGTTCTGCATGCGGAATAATTTCATAATAATTAATAATCCACTGTCTCCACCAACTTTCACCTGACATAGAGGTGAAAGCTGGATTGATGTCGCAATTGGTTGTAATAGAACATACAAAAAATTAGTAATTGGAGAATTCTTGCTGAAGATAGCCTTACTGGGCATGCGCTTATTAGCTTTCATTTCTCGAACTCTGGTGATGATCGAATTCCTGCATACTCACCTTTTTTGAAATATGCTCTAACCAAAGCAAACTGGTTGGGATTAAAGGATTATTTAGAGACACATTTAATACTACACTACATTGATAATCCAGTCGACGCTAGACAACAAATAGATCATAATATCACTACAATATCAAATGCTTGTGACTTATTTATTCCAAAAAAGATACCTCAAAAAAGAAGAGTTCCGTGGTGGACATCTGAAATAGAAAATCTTCGTAAAACAACTAGACATCTCAGGAAAATATATCAAAGATGCAGAGATGATCGAATACGTAGGATACATAGATCTGCATATCTTGAAAGCCAACGTTTATATAAACGAACTATCAAAACCGAGAAGATGTGCAGTTGGAGAGAGTTTTGTACAGAGTCTGCTAAAAATCCATGGGGCTATATTACGAAAATGTGCAGTAATAAACATAGGATAACTAAAATCATTAATGCTCCTGAATGTGCTGAAAATGAGCCAATGACACTTATCCAAACTCTGGCCTCTCAGTTGGGGACCTTCTGCCCAAGAGACGATTCTGAGAGTGACACAGACTTACAGAGAGATATTCGTGCAGAGGCCGACCTGATAGAAGATACTGAAAATATGCCATCTTTCTCTGATGGAGAAATCAGTCAAGCTTTTTGCAGTTTGAAAAAGGGCAAGGCCCCTGGCCTGGATAATATTACTACTGATATTGCTATAAAACTATGGATTCAATACCACAACATCTTACACGTCTGTAGAAAGCATGTTTTCATTATGATATTTTCCCAAGTTCCTGGAAGGTCGCAAGGGTTGTCTCTGTTCCAAAGTCAGGATCCTCGGATGATGTAAGACCAATCTCCTTATTATCAATACTGGGAAAAATATTGGAAACACTAATCACTAACAAACTGTCTTGGTTTGTTGAAAAAAACCAAATGTCTCAGTGAGGACCAATTTGGCTTTCGGCCACAAAGATCGGCAGAAGATGCGATTGAGGCTATGGTCAAGAAAACAAAACACCTGCTAGAAAATAATAAATATGTATTAAGGATTAGTTTGGATATATCCAAAGCATTCGATAACGCTTGGTGGCCACTCATTAAACTGCCACTGCGACATATCAAGTGTCCGCGAAATATCTTCGGTATCATACAAGATTATTTACAAGATAGAGTGGTGGTATTACAATACGGTCAACATCATGTGAGGAAATCTGTAACAAAAGGATATCCGCAGGGGTCCGTTTGTGGACCCCTGCTTTGGAATATAACTTTCGATCTCTTTTTTACTCAAGATTTTGGCCAAACAGATTCATTTGCGTATGCAGATGATGTTATGATGTTGATTGGTGGTCGCTCAAGAGCAGCCTAGAGAGTAAAGGTAACCTTATGATACAAAGGATATACAGTTGGGGGATAAATCATAAGTTCTATTTTAACCCTGCAAAAACGAAAGGAATAGTATTTAACAAACCAAGGCACACCAATCTATATCGAAGACCACCACATCTTACTATGAATGGGCGAACCGTAAAAGTGGAGAAGACTTTGAAATATTTAGGAATGGTTATTGACTTCCGACTTAATTGGGACAAACACCTCGAATATATTACAAATCGTACTGGTCTTATTCTGCAGGCTTTTGCACAGGTCGCTAAAAAAGATTGGGGACTCTTTTCTGATGCATTGGCCATTATTTATGAAGGTTTATACATCCTTATCATGACCTATGCATGCGGAACGTGGGGATGGGCTACAACTAAAGTACACACAAAAAGAAAGCTCATATCATCACAGAGACGTGTTTTACTTATGATAACCAAAGCATTCCGTACTACAAGCAATCAAAGTTTTCAAGTGATTGTGCGGAAACCACCTCTAGATCTGATTATTATTCAACGAAAAAAGTTACAACTAGTTAAATGGAGAGATCTGATACAAACATCAACTCGTAATATAACGCATGATGATGTTGAATGGACATTCCCCTTTTGGGACACAACCCATCCAGATGTCCACATATATAGTAATGATAATAACATTCACTATGCAGACATCGATATATTTACTGAGAGATCTAGAATAAATGATATGGTCAGATGCAGTTTTGTTGTATATCTTAACAACATTAAAATACACAATCAAACCATACGACTAGATACGTGTTGCACTGTTTTCCAAGCAGAAATGCATGCTATTCAATTGGCAAGTGCCTGGTCCACGGAAAGTTACAGTCCTAATCCACATACACACAAATTCTTTGTCTGCCCATAAAATTATAAATAGCGTCAAATTACACCCTGTTGCTGAAGAAATTAGACGAATGATACGCTCATCTTCTTGTATATATGCCGTCTCTTGAATTAGAGTCCACCAGGGAGCAATAGAAAATGAAAAAGCTGACTTCTTAGCCAAGCAAGCAGCGGAAAGCTTCACATTGCCAGATAGTTATAATAAACTTAGCCAACAAACACTACGTCAGATTTTATGGGAGGATACTATACGTGCATGGCAGGATAGATGGAATGAAAACAGAGATCGCATTACTTATGAATTTATATCTGATGTACAATACATCAATTTTATAATTTAAGACGGTATTCACCAAATTACTATGTGACTCAAATGTTCACCAATCACGGAAAATTTGCATGCTATCTTGCCAGGTTTACTGGTAGGACTTCGAACGAATGCCCTACATGCCATATTATTGATGGATTGAAACATTATTTGTTCGACTGCGTTCTGTTTGAAAGAGTGAAAGTGGAATTAAGATTAACATTAGAGGAGATTGGTGTGGATTGGCCATGCCGATTATCTGACATTATGAGAGACAAGAATTTATATAATGTATTCTTACGATTTGCTAAACAAACCAACTTATTTATAATTAGATTAATTGTATTTATTGCTTCTATTTTGATAATGCACTGTATTTAAAAGTGTGATTTTGCATTTGACAGTTAATTCGGAGGGTTAGCAACTATGACTTTGTCTATTTCTTGATATATTTTATTAAATTACTATCCACCTCTGATTTATCTTGTTCTGGAGATCACTTTTATTCATTTCTTTGTGGTGGCTACATATGTATACGTGGGATGCTCATTGCTTTATACGCTTGAGCCTGGCATTATTTCTGGTTTACTTAACTATTGGGAAGTGTCTATGACTGATTGACTAGTTGTGATGTACTTATGAGTTGCCACAACTGAATGTAGACCGAGTTATCCATTGCCTTTGTGACTGTTTTGAAATTCTATATTTTATCGACTTGTACATTATGACATTTAACCCCTATTGAAAATACCAATGTCTGTATTTCAACTTTGGGCATTATGACATTAATCCACTATGAGAAATAACGATGTTTAAGTTCTGGCAGTATGTCTTCAACAGTTTGCTTACAGTACACGCTGTGATAATGTAGAACCTTCATTAATCTGAGACTTTGACTGAGTTGAGCTCTACAGTCTCTGCCCATTCAAGCGGACTTATATGGGACATAACTTTGTAGTGGTGACTCTGCTGTGCTGCTTACAATAATTTTAATATGCCTCTTTAATGTGCTTGTTCTCAGCTTGCTTGAACGAAATTCATTGTGCTCTAACCGTCTCTTGTGAAAAACATACTTCTGAGAATTTCAATGTGTGGAATGTAACCACCATACTCCTATCGGCTTTTAATTGCTTCAAGGTCCTTCGTTGGAGCTTCAATGTGTTTCCATGCTTGGTTAATACTTCAGTGTGTTTAAAGTGTTTTGTAGTGCTTAAATGTGCATTCCTAATGCTTCAAAGTGCTTTTCATCAATAGTGTGTCACAATGTTTGAACCATGCAGTGTTTTAAAAGTGTTTCTGCCTGCTTATATGTGCTTCTGGTACTTTTGTGACGAATGGTGCAAGTAGTGTTTTATGGTGCTACAAGTGCAAAGTGCTTCATGTGTTTTGGTGCTTTAACGTGCAACGTGCTTAATGTTTTAATGTTTAATATGTTTTATAGTGCTTAGTTTTTTATGGTGTCTCTAGTGTTTTATGGTGCTTCTAATGCTTTATAGTGCTTTAACGTGTAACCTGCTTATGGTGCTTCTATTGCTTTATGGTGCTTCAAAATGTGCTTTACAGTGCAATGTGATTAAGTATGTTTAGTGCTTTGATTTGTTGTGTGGTGCTATAAATATTTCACGGTGCTTCTAGTGTTTTATGTTGCTACATGTGCAATATGCTACAACGAGTACTAGAATGTACTCGCTGGAGTACTACGGTGTTCCAAAGTTCAATGTGCAACGTGTAAGTGTTTTATGGTGCTTCAAAGTGCAAATGCAACTTGTAAAGTGGTTTATGGTCCTTCAAAGCGCATTGTGAAGTGGGCTTTATGTACCTAAGAGCTCTAATTCATTCAATGTGCTCTAAAGCAGTGAAATTCACCTACTCTTACTTCGCTGGGCTTTCAATTTATATGTAGTTCAGCTATGTTTTCTTTGTGCTTAGATGATCTGCACAACAGCAGCATAATCGACATACCTTAACCTTCGCTGGGCATTCGGCTTATTGATGGCTCAACCTTGTTTCTTTTCAATAAATCTACACATATATCTTCAAACTGTTTATAGATGTTTGTAGTAACTTTCAAACCACTAACTTTTATAAGGACTGTTCTGAACACTGATTTTATTGGGTCCAAGTGATATTCACNAGGTATTACATAGAGGAATTATTCAAGAATTTGATTCGCCTTATGCGTTACTAAAGGATGTAAATGGTACTTTTTATAATTTTGTAAAGAACACTGGAAAGACTTCAATGAATGAACTTTATAATATTGCCAAAAATAAATTCTATGATCGGCAAATTATATTAAATACAAAATTATAAGTGAATGGATGCTTACTATACAAATTATTTCTTGTAAGTTCTGGATTAATAGATCTCTTTTAAATCTTTCTTCTTACAAACATGTCTTCAACCATCTGTTTCATGTAAGAATTTATATTGCTGAAATCTCAAATTTACAATTTTTTACTGTAACATTGATAAGAAAATGTTGTTAAATTTATGATTAATCATTTTTGAATCGAAAATATTGAGGATGTCCAATATAAAGGTTTGGATAAAAAATGTCCAATGATCGAAATCTTTCTGAAAAACATAACATTTGTTTATGTGATAAAAGTTAGTGGTCACAAGTGAATTAAAATATGTTAATCTTTTGCTGCTCAGTTAACATTTATATGATGTTTTTGAAAATTATTTACAATTGTAGAATAGCATTTTAAAAACTTTCAAGGTATATTGGGGAATAATATGCTTAATTAATAATGTCTGAACCACGNGCTATGTTTCCTTTGTGCTTAGATGATCTGCACAACAGCAGCATAATCGACATACCTTAACCTTCGCTGGGCATTCGGCTTATTGATGGCTCAACCTTGTTTCTTTTCAATAAATCTACACATATATCTTCAAACTGTTTATAGATGTTTGTAGTAACTTTCAAACCACTAACTTTTATAAGGACTGTTCTGAACACTGATTTTATTGGGTCCAAGTGATATTCACTGACACATAAAGTTCTGCTTAGAACTAAAGACTTTAAAGTACACATCTGCAATGTACTCCAAGAGCTCTTCTGCACAGCTATGAACTACTAAACATTAATTAATTTATTTATTTATTTTCTTATGTTTATCTGAACATTATAATTCGTTTTGATAATTTTATTTATCCTAATATACGTCATAAGCGTATTTATAATATAACTTATTTACTCATATTGTTTATTACTATTTATTAGTATTGTTTTCAACAGTTTGAGTTAAAACTAGTTTTAACTCAAATTCATTTTTGACTAGCAGTAAATTCTAGTTTTTACTAGACAAAACGGATTTTAACAAAGACATCAAGTATAAACTAGTTTCAACTAGACAAAACGGGTTTTAACAAAGACAATTAGTATAAACCAGTTTCAACTAGTAAAAACGCGTTATAACTAACAACGGGTTTTGACTGTAACATATATATATAAATGGACGTGTGTATCGCTATATGTCACTTTTTAGCAAAAACTACACATCGCACATGAATGGTGTTTGTATATGGTAGTAGCCCCAATTCTCCATTCGTGCACTATGGTGGTTGTGTCTCGATAGCTATAAGGGGTTCGGGAGATATGGGCTTGAAAATAATTAAAAGTGGAAGATTTTCTATTTCGATTTTAAAAATTTAGAATTTTTTAAAATCGAAATACAAATTCGAATTTGTATTCGAATTTAAATTCGAATTGGTTCGATTATAGAATGATTGTAAACGTTCCAGAAAATTGATCAAATTGAGAATAGTTCGTTTGACTGGACGTAAAAATTTTCTAATTAATCTGGAAACGGGGGACCTAATTCTTGCATTCTGTGAAAATGGGTAAGATTGGCTATAATGTAATTATCTTAATCTTCACTATCGTTAATTTTTGCCTACAAATAAAAACCCATCGAAGCGGGTCCTTGCAGCTAATGTAATTATATAAATCTTCGCTATTGTTACTTTTTGCCCGAGCAACACCGGGCTTATATACATATATATATAAAACTATATTTCATATAAATGTACGAACAAATAAAAACCCAACGAAGCGGGTAGTTGCAGCTAATAAATAAATAAATATAAATAAATAAATAAATAAAAGTAAAATTTTTGGTGTCTTGCTTGTTGTCTCTATCAGTCTGTTTGTCTCATCTAGTTCGTCATTGTGTTCGTTTCTTTTTCGCACTCTATGTCTAGCTGTTAAATAGTATTAATTAAGATTAAGTTAGATAGTTTATTTCTCTCCGCGTGATAGGTCTAGAATATATAATTTGTAATCCTATTAATTGTATTATTATGTCGTTTGATTCAATTAAATTAATTTGTTTATAACATGGTCTCATTAATGACTAAATCCAATGCCTTCGTATACTCCACTTACTCGCGACTCTCTTACTCGAAATTCCTTACAAATGCGTGATAGTCTGCAACTTGGGCATCTGGTGTCGTGAAAAACCAATGTCCTACAGTTCACAAGAGTCTCTGGTCATAATAAACGTCTTAGGAAGCCATCCGTAGACAATCGCGGGCCTGTTTCTCCAACAGCACAGCCGATTAAGCAGTACATGAGTTTTACCAACACCGTATCCCCGGTTAGCCCCTGACATTTATATTTAAGAGAATTTTATAAATCTAAATTTAGGCTAATAAACGAGTTAATTGGGTCCTGTCTGTTTTTCGGATCAACTTGGCTAGATTCATTCATAGAAAGAGAATAAACATAGGGCATTATATTTATAATTTAAAGTTAAACGATTTCGTACGANATTTTGGTATTTAGATTTAATGTTATCCGGTTACTGTTGTTTGTTTATATTTATTTATAACTTATAACATGCGCAAAATAAGAAAGAAAATAATATTAGTCACAAGTATTCACAATTTATAATTACAAAGATCAGCACACGTACACACCTATTCGTTCGAGAATCGTTGCACACATCTGAAAGTCTGACCCTGCCTATCCTTCTTTTTAATGACTAAATCCAATGTCTTCGTCTACTCCACTTACTCGCGACTCTCTTACTTGAAATTCCTCACAAATGCGTGATAGTCTGCAACTTGGGCATCTGGTGTCAGGAAAAACCAATGTCCTTACAGTTCACAAGAATCTCTGGTCATAATAAACGTCTTAGGAAGCTATCCGTAGACAACCGCGGGCCTGTTTCTTCAACAGCACAGCCGATTAAGCGGTACATGAGTTTTACCAACACCGTATCCCCGGCTAGCCCCTGACATTTATATTTAAGAGAGTTTTATAAATCTAAATTTAGGCTAATAAACAAGTTAATTGGGTCCTGTCTGTCTTTCGGATCAACTTGGCTAGATTCATTCATAGAAGGAAAATAAACATAGGGCATTATATTTTATAATTTAAAGTTAAACGATTTCGTACGAAAAATATTCATAATACTTCTGTATTCTGTAAACTGTATATCACATAATAAAGATATTTTAGATGAAGGTATTACATTTTATTTCGTTTAATTGCAATTAAGAAGAGTAATAATATTTTTGTTGTTGGACAATGAAAAGACGTTGCCATTATTTTTTGTCGCATGGTTTATCATCAAGGGGCCAAGTCGGTGTACTTTCGGGCAAACCTTCGCACCAACAGTTAGAATATTGGCAAAAGCCGTAACTACCTCCTTGGTTCTTCGCTTTGCATTCCTTATCGCAGTAAACGCTTTCTCCCGTTTTCGGGCAACTGTATCTGCAGCCCGTGCTCTTGTTCACCATATAACCTTCCTTTGCGCACACTGTTCCTGCGACAAATACAAAGAAATAGTCTTGTTCAATTGTAAGAAATAACACCTATTAATACAATAAAATTAAAATATTTTATGCTTTGCACTGAAAATGTGTCAAAAAAGTACATAATTATTGTATCACATAAACTATAAAAACTGAAAACAGTCCTGATTATAAATATGCTATTTTAAACACTAGAAACATGATGTGTCATTCGTAAGTTTGTATTTAATAAATATAGAATTTATGCCATTTCGAACAATTTAATACAAATTGTTCCAATTCCTAGAACACAAGAATGAGTTTATCTGAAGTTCTATAATTATTCAACGAAATATTTCTGTAAATATGAATTTCGATTTAAGTCATAGGCTATGTGAAAGAACAAGTTATCTGCGAATATTTTCATTTGCACAAAAAAACAAAAAAAAAAATACAATATATTGTAATAAATATAACGCGAATTTCATAACTTGTTAATAATTTATAACGATTCTAAATTATGCCATTTATAAAATTAACAACCAATTTAATCAATTATAAGTTCATACTCACCGATCAGGACCAAACAAGCAGCGATCATCAACAACGAGTTCATCTTCGAAGCTATCTAAACGAGTTTAGAATGAGTCACCATGAGCAGAAGTCGATATTTATACATATCCAATGATACAGGTACAACGCGTACACGTGGATTCTGCATGCTCGATCCATCTGTTTTCACCAATTATAACAACATTAACGAGCCATTAAACAGAGAGGTCACATTTTTCAAATTTCTCTATTTGGAGAAGGAATTAAATTCGTATTGATTACAGAAATGTTTATGTGAAATATAAATGAATACAGAAATGTCCTTAAATTTTTAAAAATAAAAATTAGGCCTACTTATTTTATTTTAAGTCGAACAAGTTCTTGGAACACTTCACGATCATTTAGATATTTCATGTTTAGAGGCATGTAATAATATCTTGTGATTTTTTCGTTTAATCGAGACCACTAACCTATCCTCTGTCAAGGATTTTTTCAAAGTCTGCATACATGAAATATTTCACGTAATTATTGACAAAGATTCTTGAAAAAAAATCAATTTGCGATTTCTAATCGAAATGGAACTTTATTACAATGAAAGTGAAGATTTAAACTTTGAATTTCTTCCTGTAAAAACTTCAAAATTCTTTACTGTCTTGCAGTTTTATGTAGAACTATCTGTTACCCGCGACTTCGCCCGCAAAGGTTTTGCAAGCAAACCCCATTTATATTCAGTATTTCAACAACCATAGTAATTGTTATATAACACCTATCGCTGAGAATGATGAGAATTGCTGAGAATCAAACAAACTATTTTGAATTTGATCAATTTTCTGGAACGTTTACAATCGTTCTATAACTTAAAAAGGTTCGAACATTTGGTTAAAAAATCGAAAAATATAAAAATATTTATAGCAATGTCTGAAATGTTATTAAATTAATACACTTAAGTACTTAATAAAGATGAAACGTAACAAAAAATCGCATCTAAATTAGTACAGCATAAGCCGTTTTTCCGGTTAAAACTTAATCCTCTCTCCTCCACGCGGGGGAATTTCGATAAATCCCTTCTTAGTGTGCATTCCCATGGTATACCATACTAAAACGCAAATAAAAACAAAAAATCGCATCTAAAATAGTACGGTAGAAGCCGTTTTCCGGTTAAGACTTAATCCTCTCCCTCTCTCCCTCGCGGGGGAATTTCGAAAAATTCCTTTTTAGTGAGCGTTTTCATGAAGTACCCTAACTGTGTACCAAATTTCATTTCTTTAAGTTGAGCGGTTTGCTCTGGGCGATGATGAATCAGTGAATTGGGCAGTCAGGACAAGCAATTATATATATATATAGATAAATGAGAATAAGTCAAAAGTATTGATTATCAGAAAAATAGAGAGCGAGGAGATAGAGGGAGGTCATACATTAGGCCTATATCTGGAGTGGAGATAAACTTAATGAAAATTTTTATTTCTTATTGGCATTTGCAATATTTTTAAAAGCTTTTTTTTCCTGAACAATTATGTCTTTTTGTAATAATTAGTAACATAAAAATCAGTTGTGAGTAAAGTCCCGTAAGAGATGGAGCCATGCATATTTTAACGTTGAGCAAATGCGTATTAATGTATTTTAAATTTAAGTATTTCTTTTTAAATAGAGATTTTTTATCGTAATTCAACTAAATTAGTTGCTTTAATTTTTTGCTAGCATTTTAATTTTATATCGTTATATAATTGGAAATTACAGAATACAGTAGAACCTCGATTATCCGGACTAATTGGGTGTGAAGGTAGTCCGGATAAGGAAAAATCCGGATAATCGAAACAAATATTTTAATTTGTCTTTTAATGATAATATAACACGTTTTCTTTTCGATGACATATCGGTAATATTAAAAATAAATACAGTATTTAAATCGTGATCAAATTTTCAAGAAACAAACGTTCGTATTGCATTTCGACTACTACTGACCAACGCTTACAGACCTCCTATTGTTTAAAAGGCCTTCTGGTGGCGCAAGAAGACGGATTTTATAAAATAAAAAGCAGTTGAAACTGCATTTTTGTGAATAAAAATTTGACAAACTATTTATCGTTTTATGACGAGTAAAATTTTTTCGTCTCGTTCGCGGCTTTTAAGTAATATAAACCTTCGAGGCGCGAGGCCCATCGGACCGCCAGGCATAGGCGGTGGCCGACGTCGTCCATGCCTTACGTCTCCCTTCAGCATAGAAATAATATAATTTGAATATAAATTATTTATAAATACGTATGTCAAGTTATATTTTTATTACTACGTAAAATATATTTAAGAGTTTACGACCACTGTGCTGGGTGAGACGTTGTTGAAATAAAAAGAGTTATGAATTTTATCACGTACATAAACAGTGTCGTAATTCGCCAAGTGCAAATCAACAAATTCGTAAAATTTTTGTTTATTTTTAACAATCCGGATAATCGAAAATTCGGATAATAGAGGTCCGGATAATCGAGGTTCTACTGTATTTACAGCCATTTTGATTGAAAGTTTCTTAATTTCTTTGTTGTGATTTTGTGATTGATCGAATAAATGATTTTGAAGTAAAAGAATGGCCTTACATACAGAGACAAACAAATGTGTACAATAATCATAAAATTGTCTTTATAATTCAATAGAATTTTAAACATCTGACCGTTTCGGTCTTAAATTTCCTAATTTATTTGCAATTGCAACGAGTCGCTTTATTTTTATTGAAGAATTTATGACTTTGAATGAAGAAAACATTTCTTTAATTACAGAGAAAACCTGTTCAGTTTTATAAACAATTTTATACATTATGTTATTTAGAAATAAAATAATNTTAGAAAATTCCATTCTATCTACAAACGAAATGCTCGCGGAAAGTAATATGATCGAGTGGTGCCGTAGCTTAGTTGGTTAAAGCGCCTGTCTTGTAAACAGGAGATTGCGAGTTCGAATCTCGTCGGTGCCTTAATTTGTTTTGTTGTTTCTATTTGTTTTTTCTATTTCTAACGACTTCGTTGTAACTGGAATGTGGTTGACATAACACTTTAGACAATTTTCGCAAGAAAATTGCATTTTGTAGTTTATTTCAGTAGTCTGATTCCAGATTGTGGCTAAAAGCGTAGTTCCTTACAAACTTCAACACAGTAAAATTATTCTCTGTTCGTAAATACTATTTCAAACCGAAGAGGAAAAGCTCTGTGAATCGATACACAAAGTGATCGCGTTACGGTAATGGTCAATTATAATTGTACGATTTTAACGAAATAACACTACGAACGTATCCAAAGTAAAAGTAATATAGTGACTTTAGGTGTAAGAATGATATTAGCGAGGTTGCGGCCTAAGTTTGCATCTCTAAAACGTGAACGTCAAACGTCGTTTACAAGGTAGCCGCGCTTGACGATCGATGTCAGGTTTTAGGGATAAATAATATTAAGCAACTGTTTCCTTCTCTTTATTACTCGTTTGCATAAATCTGATGATAAAGTAATAATTTTCAGTAAGGAGATCTATATATTTTGCATTATTTACATTNTAGAAAAATTTTTTTTAGTATAGGCCTATATAAAAACATAATAAAAATAACAATAATTAGTAAATTAACAAATCAATAGATAATAAATAAACAAATTGATAAACTCATATGTTAAAGTATAAAAAAATTGTAATTGGGTAAATTCTAACTCTAACACTGCGAAAGTTTAAAGGCAGATAGCCAAAAAACTAGTTCCTATCAAATGGATGCCGTGATTTTATACATTATTTTATTTTTAAATAACATAATCTATAAAATTATTCATAAAACTCAACAGGTTTTCTCTGTAATTAAATGAATATTTTCTTTGTTCAGAGTCATAAATTCTTCAATAAAAATAAAGCGATTCGTTGCAATTGCAAATAAAATANAATCTGATGATAAAGTAATAATTTTCAGTAAGGAGATCTATATATTTTGCATTATTTACATTTATCATTCTTTATGATGTAAGTATTTAAAATTTTTAATGTTTATAAAAAAAGTTTTAACTTTCGTGGCATGATTTGCCAAGTTTCTCGTGTTGGCAAAACTTTTCACCAAATTTTAGGGTTTCTCGACTTTGTAAATGCCAATGTAAACAAATAGAAACAACAAAACAAATTAAGGCACCGACGAGATTCGAACTCGCAATCTCCTGTTTACAAGACAGGCGCTTTAACCAACTAAGCCACGGCACCACTCGATCATATTACTTTCCGCGAGCATTTCGTTTGTAGATAGAATGGAATTTTCTAAATGTTATCATTTCTGTTTAAAGAATCTTTTTATATTATTNGAAAGTTTAAAGGCAGATAGCCAAAAAACTAGTTCCTATCAAATGGATGCCGTGATTTTATACATTATTTTATTTTTAAATAACATAATGTATAAAATTGTTTATAAAACTGAACAGGTTTTCTCTATAATTAAAGAAATGTTTTCTTCGTTCAAAGTCATAAATTCTTGAATAAAAATAGATTCGTTGCAATTGCAAATAAATTAAGAAATTAAGACCGAAACAGTCAGTTCTTAGGAATTCTATTAAAATATAAAGAAAATTTTATGATTATTGTGCACATTTGTTTGTCTTTGTATGTAACGATATTTGTTGATGTTACTTTATACAACTTTATAAATGAACCAAACGAAATAAGCTACTATTGCCATAGTATCAATGTTTCTGTTCTTAACCCTGGGCTAGTGCAGTGGGGTGTTTCGCCACCCCAACATTTTAAAAGTTGCACTATTCATAGATTTCGCAAGAAATATTTGTGTCCTCTTCAGTAGCTTCATGATTTTATGTATAGAGCATGCTCAGAAATTACTACGATGCTGCAGAAATTCCAGTAAGAGAAAAACAAGAGTTTTCAGTGGGGTGTCCTAACACCCCACAGTATTAATTACGTTTTTTTAAAATTTTACAAATATTTATATAGTTTTTTTTATTGTAAAAATAACTATAATGTGACCACATTTATTATTTATAATATAGATATAATAATCAATGTGAATAAAAATAATTTAAGTTTATTTTAATTCAAAATGGCTGACTTTCATAAACACATTGAGAAAATACCAAACATAGCAAGTTGCTTGTCATTTGCACTGAGTGCCAAAGTACAATGTCAGCTATTGAATCAGAGTGACAAAAATGCTTAAAAAACAATTTAGATTTTTACTATTGGTTTAATAATAAGATCTAATGTAATGAGTTTTGATAAATGTTGTTTTTTATTTTC
>NW_019385655.1:20598-30069 GCF_000671375.1 Centruroides sculpturatus | reverse complement strand
TATTGTTACTTAAAACTTCCATTGTTACTTAACACTTCCATTGTTGATGGAAGTGTTAAGCCTTAATCCTGTCTTTCTCCCCCCCGGGAGGAATTTCGAAAAATCCCTTCTTAGTGTGCGTTTTCTTGACGTACTCTATCTATGTACCAAATTTCAACTTTCAACTTTTAACCATTTGGGCTCTGCACTTATTATTATTGTCATCAACCCGTCTCGATTATATTATAGATATATACAGTACCTAATTTATATATAATTTATATATAATACTGTACAGACGATAGTAGACTCAATTTACCCGCCTAAACTCTCTGTAGCGTGGCGCTAGATGGCAGAAAGTAGTTCAGCTGCTCATCCACTATTAGTCCAGATTCGACCAATCCTGTCGCGACACAAATCGGCGACGACGTTTTACGAGTTCCTTTTAGCGTCCTTATACGAATACTGTCGCAATTTTTTCGCTACGTTATAGGAATCTCCGTTATAGGAACCCACGTTATAGGGGGATCGACTGTATAATAAGTATCAGATTTTTCTGATATACAGAAAAAATGCTTACAGTTAGTTTGTAAACTATTGCAGTATAATTATCATACAGACTATTTATACACTTTTGTATTAAGTACTTCATATTGCAGGGCTTAGTGAGAAAGGGTAAGATTATAAACGTAAACAGTAGGAAATAGAAAGTAAACATCGTTTCAATATATGAAAATACAATAAAATATATTTTAATATTATTAGAAAATACGCTTTCTGTTCATTTCTCATGTATAATTTTTTACAAGAAGTCAGAGATGTTAAGCAGAGTATTACTTGTATGTAATCAATTTTCAAATATTCCAAGTCGCGTAGAGAGTAGAATAGATATGGGAAAAATGATTCTTAGTCAGATAAAAAATAACAATAAGTGAATGTTACTTTTCCGGCAGTTATAACTTATAACAGAAGAAAGTTATTACAATAAAATAGACAATAAAGTCTTTTATATTTTTGGACACAAAAGACTTTTGAACTTTTAAAAACAATAATGCTGAGCGTTTACACTGTATTTATGGCTATGTATGTTAATGTGTATAGAGGCACGTACCTTTTTCTCTTATTTTGAATTTTAATAACTGCTGTACATTTCTCAAAAACGTATCAAATGTTTAACGAAGGTTGGATTTACGAAAGGTTTGTAGAATTTAAAAAATATCGAACCATTGGTTCAGGAGATTCGAACTCCACAACCTTTATATCTCACACACCAGTCTGAAGAAGTAAATATAAGTGAAGCGATTATAAGTGTTGAAATGACATACAGAATGCAATGAAATAGTTCAGCAACCGAGCAACCAGTCCTTTAATATAAAAAACACACGTATGACTGCAGTTTGACATCTTTTTAATGATCACATGTCACAATCTGAGTTATAAAAATTAAATGTTATTATCAGATACATTCTACAATTTTCAAATCATTGAATAGCTGAATGAGTTTTATAATAAAAAAACCAGTAAATGCAAATACCGAGTAAAGTCGTCATTAATTTCAATCATTCAGGAGATAAGACACACGACCCTTGTATCGCCTCACTTTTTCAATTTTTAATGAACAAAATATAATACAGTATTATGAATTCCCATAATACACAAATTTCCCTACCAAATTTCAGGAAATTTTGACGAAAAGCACGAGAGTCATTAACTTTGAAAGGTGGTAAACAAAACCGATTAACAAACACTAACTCTCCAACATACATGCATACAAAACAATATCCAAATTTTTTGAATTTTTCGATTTTCTCGCCGAACTCTCGCATCGTAAGCGTGAATCATAACCTTAAACCAACCAGTCTTGTTTAATGACTCCCGATATCTTACTCAAACACTCTTTCTTTAGAAAAAACCTTCACCTTACGCGTGAGCAAATCGTACTTACCAGAAAACGAATAATACGAAGTTATACGCGTAACAGATATTGTTCGAAATTACCGCCATTACGTAAGGTACACAGGTCACAGCCATTCCTTGTAGAATATTGTAGCTCGTTAATGACAATTAATTTTTATAATTAATAATACAAAAAGATTCTTTAAACAGAAATGATAACATTTAGAAAATTCCATTCTATCTACAAACGAAATGCTCGCGGAAAGTAATATGATCGAGTGGTGCCGTGGCTTAGTTGGTTAAAGCGCCTGTCTTGTAAACAGGAGATTGCGAGTTCGAATCTCGTCGGTGCCTTAATTTGTTTTGTTGTTTCTATTTGTTTACATTGGCATTTACAAAGTCGAGAAACCCTAAAATTTGGTGAAAAGTTTTGCCAACACGAGAAACTTGGCAAATCATGCCACGAAAGTTAAAACTTTTTTTATAAACATTAAAAATTTTAAATACTTACATCATAAAGAATGATAAATGTAAATAATGCAAAATATATAGATCTCCTTACTGAAAATTATTACTTTATCATCAGATTTATGCAAACGAGTAATAAAGAGAAGGAAACAGTTGCTTAATATTATTTATCCCTAAAACCTGACATCGATCGTCAAGCGCGGCTACCTTGTAAACGACGTTTGACGTTCACGTTTTAGAGATGCAAACTTAGGCCGCAACCTCGCTAATATCATTCTTACACCTAAAGTCACTATATTACTTTTACTTTGGATACGTTCGTAGTGTTATTTCGTTAAAATCGTACAATTATAATTGACCATTACCGTAACGCGATCACATTGTGTATCGATTCACAGAGCTTTTCCTCTTCGGTTTGAAATAGTATTTACGAACAGAGAATAATTTTACTGTGTTGAAGTTTGTAAGGAACTACGCTTTTAGCCACAATCTGGAATCAGACTACTGAAATAAACTACAAAATGCAATTTTCTTGCGAAAATTGTCTAAAGTGTTATGTCAACCACATTCCAGTTACAACGAAGTCGTTAGAAATAGAAAAAACAAATAGAAACAACAAAACAAATTAAGGCACCGACGAGATTCGAACTCGCAATCTCCTGTTTACAAGACAGGCGCTTTAACCAACTAAGCCACGGCACCACTCGATCATATTACTTTCCGCGAGCATTTCGTTTGTAGATAGAATGGAATTTTCTAAATGTTATCATTTCTGTTTAAAGAATCTTTTTGTATTATTAATTATAAAAATTAATTGTCATTAACGAGCTACAATATTCTACAAGGAATGGCTGTGACCTGTGTACCTTACGTAATGGCGGTAATTTCGAACAATATCTGTTACGCGTATAACTTCGTATTATTCGTTTTCTGGTAAGTACGATTTGCTCACGCGTAAGGTGAAGGTTTTTTCTAAAGAAAGAGTGTTTGAGTAAGATATCGGGAGTCATAAAACAAGACTGGTTGGTTTAAGGTTATGATTCACGCTTACGATGCGAGAGTTCGGCGAGAAAATCGAAAAATTCAAAAAATTTGGATATTGTTTTGTATGCATGTATGTTGGAGAGTTAGTGTTTGTTAATCGGTTTTGTTTACCACCTTTCAAAGTTAATGACTCCCGTGCTTTTCGTCAAAATTTCCTGAAATTTGGTAGGGAAATTTGTGTATTATGGGAATTCATAATACTGTATTATATTTTGTTCATTAAAAATTGAAAAAGTGAGGCGATACAAGGGTCGTGTGTCTTATCTCCTGAATGATTGAAATTAATGACGACTTTACTCGGTATTTGCATTTACTGGTTTTTTTATTATAAAACTCATTCAGCTATTCAATGATTTGAAAATTGTAGAATGTATCTGATAATAACATTTAATTTTTATAACTCAGATTGTGACATGTGATCATTAAAAAGATGTCAAACTGCAGTCATACGTGTGTTTTTTATATTAAAGGACTGGTTGCTCGGTTGCTGAACTATTTCATTGCATTCTGTATGTCATTTCAACACTTATAATCGCTTCACTTATATTTACTTCTTCAGACTGGTGTGTGAGATATAAAGGTTGTGGAGTTCGAATCTCCTGAACCAATGGTTCGATATTTTTTAAATTCTACAAACCTTTCGTAAATCCAACCTTCGTTAAACATTTGATACGTTTTTGAGAAATGTACAGCAGTTATTAAAATTCAAAATAAGAGAAAAAGGTACGTGCCTCTATACACATTAACATACATAGCCATAAATACAGTGTAAACGCTCAGCATTATTGTTTTTAAAAGTTCAAAAGTCTTTTGTGTCCAAAAATATAAAAGACTTTATTGTCTATTTTATTGCAATAACTTTCTTCTGTTATAAGTTATAACTGCCGGAAAAGTAACATTCACTTATTGTTATTTTTTATCTGACTAAGAATCATTTTTCCCATATCTATTCTACTCTCTACGCGACTTGGAATATTTGAAAATTGATTACATACAAGTAATACTCTGCTTAACATCTCTGACTTCTTGTAAAAAATTATACATGAGAAATGAACAGAAAGCGTATTTTCTAATAATATTAAAATATATTTTATTGTATTTTCATATATTGAAACGATGTTTACTTTCTATTTCCTACTCTTTACGTTTATAATCTTACTCTTTTTCACTAAGACCTGCTATATGAAATACTTAATACAAAACTGTATAAATAGTATGTATGATAATTATACTGCAATAGTTTACAAACTAACTTTAAGCATTTTTTCTTTACATCAAAAAAATCTGATAGTTGGTAGGCCTATATTTTTAACTTTATCAATTTCAAATAATTATTAAATTAAATTATATTCAAATTCAAATTTAAAATCAACGTTTATTAGTAAATGAAGCATTTTTGTTAATACTAACATAAATTAAAGAAAGTATTTCATTACATAACTTAAATATACATTAATTTAACATATTTATTAACAACACAATTTAACACTTACATAAAAAAAAACTTAATAAGAATATAAACAGGCCAGTAAAGTAAGGAAGGAAAATCTAAACATTTTTAATTAAGTTTGCATTAAACACAACCGAAATATGTGATATAGATTGAAACGTATGAAATCTCTGACTATACAGTATAATATGTAAATGATAATATTACATAATCCGATTTTATTTTATTTATGATTTGCAAACAAATAAACTGAACTAGTACCAGAAAGTCGAGAATGAGTGAAGTTAAAGGATTTCATTAGTTATAGGCAAACAAGATTATACGTATCCGAAAATTGTTAAATGTATGTATCGGTTATACATAAATCATAGGGTAATATATGAAGTTCTCGTTAAAGTTTAATTATTCATTGAGTCAATAATTATAAAAGTAGTAATGCTATAATGGTTTTATGACTAACTAAACAAAATCTTAGGCTGTTTATAAGTTAGAAGTGGGTCAAATGAAAACGTAATTATGTCAATTGTACTAAAGAAAATGTCTTCTTTAACAATTGATAATCGAAAGTGAAAGTAATGAATATTATAATTTCATTATAAATATTTTTGGATGATTGTCGCCAAGTTTTTAAAATAAGATATGTAATTTCGAAAATAGACGTGGCTCGAAATATTAGAGGAAACATTAAAATTTGTTTCTAATTATTTAAACGCAGATAATTTTTATATGAGAAATAAATTGATTTAAGAAGTGATCTGTGGACGACCAAAACAATTCCTTTAGTATCATTGATTAAAGGTATAGGTCAACCAATATATGTCAATGATATTGCTACATAATAAACGAAAAATTTAATTATTGGGGAAATATGGTAGCGTAATGGTTTTTTCTCTTGTGCTGACATTGCGAAAAAGGTATGAAACAACCCCAAAGCATAGCAATCACATTGTGAAAAATAACTACATAGCTCATGGAAATGAAATTGAAATTAATCAGGGAATTAAGGAAGAAAAAAGAATATAAGAAATAGCATTATTCTGAACGACAGATTCATTCTGTATTGATATTTCGACAATTGTGCCTCTAAATGTTAATCTTTTTACTAATCGATTTTCATCAAGGAAAAAGTTTGTAAGTTAGAAAATTGCTTTCACACTACACAGGCAACGTTTTAAAATTTACTATAGGCCTCTCTCTCTCTCTCTATATATATATATATATATATAGATATATGTTATGAATAATGTCATTAANCATGTTTTGGAAATGTTGAGTCGGATTAGTCTAGAATCGATTAATTTTATGAAATAAAACCTTTCAAACAGCCATATTCCGTAAACTTCACACGTGTCAGGCTGTAATTGGCTGTGATTCTTACAAAATTGATTTTTAAAGAACGGAACGTATCTACGTCTTATAGGGGAATCGACTGTATTTTCATATATTGAAACGATGTTTACTTTCTATTTCCTACTGTTTACGTTTATAATCTTACCCTTTCTCACTAAGCCCCGCAATATGAAGTACTTAATACAAAAGTGTATAAATAGTATGTATGATAATTATACTGCAATCGTTTACATACTAACTGTAAGCACTTTTCTGTATATCAGAAAAATCTGATACTTCTTATATTTTTAACTTTCTTAACATCAACTTATTATTGAATTAAATTATATTCAAATTCAAATGTAAAATCATCGTTTGTTAGTAAAAGGAAGTATTTCATTACATAACTTAAATATACATTAATTTAACATATTTATTAACAACACAATTAAACACTTACATAAAGAAAAAACTTAATAAGAATATAAACAGGCCAGTAAAGTAAGGAAGGAAAATCTAAACAGTTTTAATTAAGTTTGCATTAAACACAACCAAAATATGTTATATATACAGAAACTTATGAAATCTCTGACTATAGAGTATAATATGTAAATGATAATTTTACATAATTCGATTTTATTTTATTTATGATTTGCAAACAAATAAACTGAACTAGTACCAGAAAGTCGAGAATGAGTGAAGTTAAAGGATTTCATTAGTTATAGGCAAACAAGATTATACGTATCCGAAAATTGTTAAATGTATGTATCGGTTATACATANTGTATATTAACTCTTAACAAATTCGGCAGATGGTCTTCGCCAATTTTTGGCAGTCATCGCAGCTGTAATCCGTTGTTTTTTATTGGTTCCTGCGCAAAGTTCATGCACCCGTATCTCATATTGTGTGCATTTGATCATACTTTCTTTTACGTCTTCTTGGCATAATTTACAGTACCAACTGATATTTTCATCTCCCTGTTTTTTTTATTCTCCTTTTGTGATATTTTAGTAGTTTCGCTTTTCTTCAAACCAAGATTCTTTTATACGTTTTTCTTCTTGCAATTCCAAGAATACCATGTAGTGGAGAAATTATTTCAAATGTCGCTCGAACTGTCTCTGTATTAGAAATGTTTACTTTCATACCTAAAGAACATTCCTTCGCTTTCTCTTCTAGACATTGATCTCGCTGTTTTTCCGAAGGGTGAGTTGTCGGTACCTCAGGAAGTTGTGGGGACTCAACTTCTTCAGTCTGTTCTCGCTCAGTAGTCTGATTGGATTGTGCCATACACGTTAAAGTATCTGTTTGTTTTTGCCGCCTTTCAGTTGCCAGATTCTGGGAGACTTCTGCCGATTCACTTAGATTGGCATCTTCGTCAAGAACAACATATTCCTCATGCCCGATCTTAAAGCGATTGCAAGTCCACAATCCGCAAGATTCGAAGCCATGCATTCCTGTGTCCATACAAATGGCTCGAGGATATGCTTTATTAAGGAACCAGGATGCTTTGCATCTACGATGCGCAAGCAGCACTAAAATTCAGTTTTAGTGATTTGAAAAATGACCTATTTAGTCTATTCATTGATGTATATTTAGTCCTTGTAACTGTCGTCTAAATGTCAATTACGGTACATTATATACACTAAAACTTCGTTAAATTATAAGGTCTTGTCTTTATATTTTTTAATCGGTTCTTTCATATTTTCTTTACTCCAAGAATTATATTTTCTTTTTGACACGTTGTTCTAAAATTAAAGAAGATTAATTTTTAATTGGTTTTGAACTTTTGCAGTTATTTTTTAAATCAGAAACTTAAAAAAAATAAGTTTACGAATCGGTAATACTTTATTGTGACATTCATCTAAAATGGTTTTCCTAAATCGTACCAGTACGTTTTAAGAACATGCCTGGAGTACGAAATAGGCGCGAGAGTCAAACAAATTTTACATTAGTCGTCAAAAAATTTGACAACAGATACGCATATTTCATCACTTCGGATGAAATCACAAAAATACGCACTAATACATCACAGATAGTTAAAAAAACTTACATACGATCCAATTTGAAGAAATTTCGTACGAAATGTTTTTGCAACATTTCGTACGAAATATTAGAGAAAAAGTTGAAAAAACTTTCCTTTTCAATATTTTTGTCGAGAGCAGAGTAACAGCGTGTTGTCTGTCAGATGGTAATATGACCGATTGTTATTTACTTCTTTTGCTACTAGAGACACTAATAGCTATTACGGGAGTCAAGATATAAGCGAAGTACGAATTAGGCGCAAGTACGAATTAGGCAAGTTTCCCCTAGACTGAAACAGATATATTATATAATTAGAAATTGGTTAATGGAATTATCAAAATCAACAGCGCCTTCATTATAGGTGTGTTNCGTAGCGTGGCGTTATATTTTAATTAGTAGACGTTATCGAAGCGAGAAATGGCATATAGAGGGCGTGGTGAATCTATTAAATCTAATATAACAGAGTTAATTATATTGAACTCGCTTATTTATTAAGTGCGTTAGATAATCTATTAATTAAAAAATACATTTAGAGAAGTCTACGGTTTTTACTGGCTTACCGATCAAACGAATACGAATGGAAGGAACCTGGACCATCACTGACTGATTTCCCTGGAAGTCGGCTTCTTACAGAAACACAGCTTCCTAATCATCAAATGTCACGGCACGCCACTGGTATTGTATAATAGCAATATCATTAACATATATTGGTTGACCTATACCTTTATTCGGTGATTCTATAAGAATTTTTTGGTCGTCCTCTGATCACTTATTAAATCAATTTATTTTTCATATAAAAATTATCTGCGTTTAAATAATTAGCAACAAATTTTAATATTTCCTCTAATATTTCGAGCCACGTCCAGTTTCGAAATTACATACAGTAGAGCCTCGATTATCCAACCCCCGATTAACCGACACCTCGGTTAACCGACCATCCTAGTCGGCAAATTTCAAATGTCCGCTAGTGATGTGCTACAATATTTGGCTATGTCTTGGCTACTTTAATATTATTTTTACGCGTTTTTGCTGGCAACACTCATTCGACCATCAAAGGGAGCCAGTATTTATACGAGGCTTAATTTTCTAATTTTTAACGATACAATAGCGACGATTATTATTTTAAAAAATATTTGATAGATGCTTAACATGGAGGAAAATTCAACGCGAAGTACATTAATAACGATATACTAATATACTAATTACATGGGATATAATAATATACTACACTAATAATGGATTTTTTCATACTTTTCGGTTATCCGACTTTTCAATTATCCGAC